>NW_027526203.1:362305764-362346602 GCF_048455015.1 Haemaphysalis longicornis | reverse complement strand
GGCGCATCACTCCGATCGGAGGTTGGAGCTTCTGCTCGCGAGCTACAAATGATCCGATGCTTGGCGGCGGAGGTGGCGGGATTTAATCTGTTCGTCAGGCAGCTGGCCGCGAATCAACTTCTAGAGCGGTTGCAGGTGCTCTATTTTTATTGCTGTTTATTACACTGGACAAGCAAATGCGCCGCACAAACGACAGGTGCACCCAAAGAGCCGCGTATACCACCAGCACTGTCGCTGGGCGAGCGGCGACCACAAAGTGGCGCAGGCCACCGCAGGTAGCTCAAGCGATAGCTTGTTATCGCTCCCCAAGGTGCAAACAAAGCTGTGAGAAAGGGGATAATGATGTGATGGCAAATTGCATTAAAAATCGTCATCTGCACCGCTTGCGAGAGCCGCAATCAAATATTTGCCGCAGTGTTAAGCCTAAAATCTGTATGCGGGCCTGTAGGCGGACCGGCCGGCTGCTCTCAGCACGCGCTCACCATTGAATTCTGCACTAACTGAGCTGTAGAGTGCACTTTAAAATGCTATTATAATATAATAACAACAAAATATGGTGCCTTTTGATGAGAAAATTTACAGACTGAGAGAAAAATGGCTGTGGAGGCCAAAAATGCCATTTTTGAGAAAACACTTTTTTTTACCGTTTTTCGGCCCCGAAGACCCAACTGCCCCCTTAAAGTGTGCAAGCTGTTTTCTTCAAAATGGGGAGTGAGTACTCGAGATACTAACAGTGCCTTTCATCATAGGTGCGAAGAAAAGGCCAGCCTCACCGAAGATGCCCGCATCGCCCTCTCCACCGCCCAGTGGTCGGAAGTCAGCCACTCTGCGTCGTGAAGAGCTTTTGAAGCAGCTGAAGGCAGTTGAAGACGCTATCGCCCGCAAGCGAGCCAAGTTTAGCTAGCCTTCTGTGGCTTCTACCATCAAGTCTATCATCCCCCCGCCCGCTCTTTCCCCCTCCCCCAGCCTATAATCCTCTGTAAATAAACTCTGTCGCGAGTGTCGTCTGGAAAAAGTGCCCGGCTTTCTTTTTGTTATTGTGTTTGTGTTCCCCTGCTAAGTTCTCTGCATCAAAACAAGTGGGGTCAGTTTGTTTGTGTGCCCTCGTAAACATGCGAAAGAATTGAAATAAAGATGCAAATTGAAAAGCTGGGTCCCAGGTGGTAACAAATCACTGTGTTGTGCAGTAAGTGTGAACAGAATCTATACGTACAGACTGCCCATATTTTTTGTCAAGCCCTTGGTTAGTTGCCAAGGGCTTGATGCTGTTTCACTAGGCTAGTTTGCCATATTCACGATAACTAGTTTTACAGTTTTTGGTATCGCGAAGGGCACTACGTTGGGTTCATGGTTGGCAGTGATGCTGCTGCACCCAAAGGCTACATTCCAGGTAACTTGTGCCAAACCCTGCTGTTTGTGATTTGTGGAAATGAAACCAACCACCTGAGCTTGCAGTGCTTGGCTACTGAAGTGACACTGTTTAATATGTGCACTTGCAGCCTCTCCTGCATGTCTGCATAAAGCAAAGGTGTGTGGAAAACTCAACAGAAGAGGGGCACAGGATGGTCATGCTGCGTCGGAAAGTACCTTTAACACGGCTGCTATCTCCTGAAAACCCTTCACTTGTTCAGCCTTCCTTTGACATGGCTGTGTTTGGCCTGAACACAAAGCGCTAAACTCGCAGCTTTTGGTGAAAGGAACAAAAATTCAACCACCTTGCCAGTTGATATGTGAGGGCTGAGGAAACAGCTGATCTGGTAGTCTTCACTAGCTTTAACTCTGCTTTTCTAAGGCCTGCCCCTTTCTTAAGAGGAAGATAGTTAAAAGGCAAAGCTTTCCCCCTCTAAAGTCCAAAACCCAAAGTGCCAACGCCTGCGCTATGAACCCAAAGGAAATGCTGAGCGCTCCGAATGCAACGATAGTGAAATCAGCTATACGACAGTTTCATAATCTGACGGACACAGGATCGATTCCGACCACGGGAAGTGGTTTTTTCTTTCAGATTGACTGCAGATCTTCCCCGCTGCTGCTAATCCCGTACCCCTTCGGGCCTCCGGGGTGGCTATTGGTTCGATTGCCGGTTTCAGGGCGTAAAGGTCCCGGGTTTGATTCCCAACACCCTAACCGCATTTTTTTCTTGAGCGGCATACTCCTAGCATCTGTTAGTGGGCTCCTTGCCTCCTCGCCACTTTCCCTCACTTAGCCTAGCATTTTTCCCTCCGCTTCGCTGAGCAGAATTACCTGTTAACTATCCGTACACACAAAAGAAAACACCTGACAAGAATCTGGAGACGAGAACCTTTCCCCAGCGGTTTCTCCCAGCCACGCAAAATCGTTTGCGTGGCTGGGAGAGAAAGTTCTCAATTTATGGATTTTGGATTGGAAAATGATTAAAAAGATGCACATTTCTATGGATATGGTGTGGTTAGAGCTTGCTCACAAAATTTCTAAAGGAGATTTGGTAAGTTCTACGGTTATGCCTCTTATGAAACGATGTGGTTGGAGCTTGCTCACAAAATTTCTAAATGAGATTTGCTAAGTTCCTGGGTTAGGCCTCAGTTAAATTCACGACGAGATGAAGATCACTGACCCTTACGGTGGGTCGATGTCGATAATAGAAGCGATGATCGCTGAAACTATGGCTCGGGGTCGATAGATAGCACGTGGCAAACGATGAGCTACTCCAAGCAAATGTACAATATGTACACTTTATTTATACTACGTATTTACAACTCTCACGGCTCGTGATCGCATAGAGAGGGGCAAGGCCCGCATCCAGCATGGCTCCTCTCTTCTCCAACAAATCACTCCCCGGTTTACCCCTAAAACCCCGCCCACAACAGGGACGTCACAATTTGAGAGTGAAGATGGCTCATTAGTCCACACTAGGCCACTGATTGGCCACCGTGACAAACAAAGCTATTCGCCCCGAGATTAAGGTCCCTAAACCCGAGATCGAACACAGTCAACCCCGGGCGGCGGCGGCGGGACGAACCGCTCCTAGTGTGACACGGCCGGGCTAGAGAGCGAGCGGCGCGCGCTTTCATACGGCCTCCGCAGCGGCGGCGAAAACAAAGGGGAGGAGTCTCGACGTACAGTTCCGCCGCTCTCCGCACGGGGGCTACGCGAGCCAACCCTTGCCTGGCACTTGCGCGCTTGCATTTGCAGGCTGCTTTCGGGGCGCGTGCGGGCTGTTTTCGCAGCGTTTGTGCTTCTGTGATTTAACAGCAATCACATCGTCTTACTTTTCTTCGGTCTGAGAGAGGCTGAAGGCGTGAGTTTTCAGAAATTCATCGCAGTGCGCTGCATGTTGTTCAACATAGTAAAGTGAATTCAGTATATATGCTTCGACCGGTGCCGTGATGGTTTGATTGCTGACAAATTCTTCAGGATCCTTTTAGTGAATCACTCCACTCGAGTCACCGACGACAATGAAAAGCGCATGAACTATACACATAAGCCGTCGAGGAAGCACTTCCGACTGTGAAGCTTCTCCAGCTCGAACAACGTTTCTTTTGCGCAAGACTGTTTTGTCACGCCGAAGATGATTTTTCTGGTGCTCGAACTGGGGAACGCCATTATTTATGTGTTCAAATGGTGCAATTGTGCTTTTTACTGTTTCCTTCAATGTATTGCAAACTTTTTAGGGGTAATTACCGAATGTTTACTTGCTAGCTTCTGACAAGCTCCTGTGCTGTTGTGCATAATACAGTAAGGTCTCATTGCTTCTCTCCAAATAAACTCGTTTCCAGTTTGACTGGTGCCTTTCAGTTCACAGATTATCCCCGATGCTTTTAAGTGCGAATGCACGTTATAAGCGACCCCAAACCATCCACCGCCGGCGGCGGCGGCGGCGGCGTCGGCGGCGGCGGCGTCCGCAGTGCTCCTCTATATTTAAAAAAGAAACAGCATCCGGCGCCAGGTTTCGATCCGAGGACTTTGCGGCCGCAGCGCGACGCTCTACCGACCAAGCCACGGACGCGACGCTGATATCAGTGTTAGTGACGCGCCTTATATCTTTAACGCATTCAAACTACGTCGTCTGCGGCGTGCGTTGGCGACTCAGCGGCGTTATAGCGGCTTGATAACTGCGTGGTGTACACGTGATACTACAAACCCGTTGGAAGAGATGGAAGAGAAGGCGGCGAGGCGGTGGGCTGCGGAGGCCGAGCGCAAGCGCCGCAAGCGGGCCGACAACCGTGCATTCGCACTTTCACATTCTCCCCCTCGGGGAAATGCGGGGGAATTTTTTCTTCGGCATGCGTTTTTAAAGATTTCTTAACTAACGCTCTGCAAGTTTTAAGTCGTAACCTATGACAATTAGAGTACGCCGCTAAGTACTTCAACCTGCATATGAAACCGAAACATTGAAAATAGCCAAGGCGAATCAATCACGCTGCGCTGAGAGCAAAATTTTGCAGCAATTCTGTTTGTTGCACCCGATGGCGGGAGCCCACGACAGCGGAGTACTTAGGATTTCAGTTCAGAAAAGGGGGAGGGGGGGCAGGGAGGGCAGCGTGAAAGACAAAAAAAAGTACACAAAAATTAAACCCCACAACAGAAAAAAAGCCAAAGCTTGTAATTTATTCACGATACACTAAAAATTTAGGGCGATTCCACGTTCTGTCGAATTTTGTAATTATTTCATTAATTTCTTTAGAGAAATTGCAAAATGGCTCATCGTCGCTTTGAGAACATACATCGAAGTCGCGTATGGCTGGTGCGTAGCGTGCGACACAAATAATCAGCCGAAGATCAGAAACCATTATTCGGTGATGGGCACGGAGTCTTCGTTTGGTTCTTCCTACCCGGCCCCCTTTAACCCCCTTCTGCGTGCGCCAGTAGCGGTGATTGTAGTGAAAAATAAAGAAAAGAAGAGCAGAGGCCGCGCATAGCTCGCCCGCGCGCGGAGTGGGAGACGAGCGCGTCCGCAGGGTTGGCCCGCAGCGCCAGCTCCTAGCAGCGGCCGCAGGCAGGAACTAGGCCTCTTGCGAAGGCCGTATGACAGCGCGCGCCGCTCCCTCTCTAGCCCGGCCGTGAGTGTGAATGGCGGCTCTCGCGTCGCACGGAGCAAGATATAAAGAGGAGCGCCGACTGTGGCCCAGAAAAAATCTTTTGCTCGGGCCGATAATGTCCACGCGCCGCCGGCCGCCCAGCTTTCCCTTTGCTCTCTTCCTCCTTCGTTCGCCCTCTCGTCGCTGTGCCTCTGTACATGGCTCTTCCCTTCGTCGCTCTCCCCAGAGGCATCGTTTCTTGCGCAGCGACGTCTGTCTTATGCCTGTCCTAATATGCAGGAGGCATGCGTGCACGCGCGGAATTTAAACACCCGTGCGCGGCCGCAATAGACGGCGCAGATAATCGCACGCCGCCGCATACATGGCGATCGCTTATTCCCGGAACGTTTAGTCTGACATTATGAATATCCACTAAAAATATTGTACTAACCCAGCACATGTAAGACGCAACTGAACGACGACGACTTCAGAAGCACCAAAGAATGAGCAAGAGTAATATGAAACGCCACAACATAGTCTAGCGTGATTCTACTTACGACGAATCGATGCAGCGCAAAGGTTACCCTCTGTTGTTATCCCGCTCTCCGGCCGCGTGCTTAATTATTTATGCTGCTTCTGCGCACGAACAACGCTTACGAGGGTCGCCCGGAGACTCCATCGGCAAACGGCAATGATGCACATTTCTGTCCCAATGACTGAATTGGACGGCTGCCCTGTTGTATCAAGTGTACAAAAACACTGTCAGCTTAATAAGGAACCCAAGAATATCAAACGCATACTTCATTTTAACTCATGCCGCAACTTACCGCCCGATGTTCACTGTCGCTCTACGGTCGTGTTATCTCGTCGATAACACCGCGGTCTCCAAATAAAATGCTGCGATTTGTATGGCAGCAATTTTTTGGCCTACCAGGGTTCCCGGCGTTTTTTTTTTTTTCGTTAAGCGCTGACCAGCAAAACAACCGGCTCGTTAAACCTTTTCTTTCGGCGAGTTATCGCGAAATGAAGGCTTGTGAAAAGACCGCACTGTCAGGGACGTGATCTTGAGCAGATTGCTACGTCGCGGGCAGTCGCGGGTGATGTTATCGCCTTTCTGTTCTTTTCTGATGAGCGTGGAAGTGCCGACCCGTGTTCTAGGTGCACTCTGTTTTGGACGCAAGTTGCAGAACTGCGAGAAAGCTGAAAGAACTTTTATAATCGCCAGTGATCAGAACCAGTTGCTCCTTTCGCCTTTTGTAAAACCTGTTAAAACACAGCCAAATTGGTATTCCCAAACTTGCAAAACGGAGCCACATTTTCGGAAAGCACCGCGCAAAAGGTAGTGTTTGTATAGCAGCCATATGTTTGTATGTGGTCTCTATATTTTGTTTTCCCACCATGCAAACCAATCCTTAACGTATCTTTGCCGTACGGCCACTCAATTCCTTCGGGTCTGGGTTACCCGGAAGGTGCTGTCGAACAAGTTAATCAACTGTGCGAAGGAGGCGCGCAATGAACGCGAAGCGGCGCCAAAGCAGGCCCAAAGCAGTCCGTGCCCAAAACTACCGTCGCCGAAGCAGACGACAGAGCCGACGGAATGCGTTTCGCCAACTCGCCCGCCGGCGCACAGGGAACGCCGCCGGCTAAGGTCCCTTTCGCTGCGCCATCTACATTGTGCTCCGCGAGTTATGGACATTAAGAGCCCGCCGGAGAGAGCGAAGTCGGCGCTCCTGTTTATCTTGCTCCGTGCGCGTCGTCTGCTCCTTCACGTTGCGCGCGGTGCAAGACGCGTGCTGCACACGATAAATAATGAATAATGAATAGTGGCATCGTTACCTCTGCTTGCGGATTTTGTCTAGAAACGCAATAATCAGCAGCCGTTGGGGGATAACGCGATAGTTTAGCTTCACGAAACATCGTCGCCGTTGTCATCGCTTGAGCGTGAAACGTGTTATAAACATTGTTTCGACACATTGCACTTTTCTTATTGATTAGTGCAGTAGTTTGCCGTTTCGGAAAAAGTCAAATGGTTCTTTTGGAAGGTGGCGTGGTGGTTATTTAAAGGATAAAAGTTTACTAAAACTTATTGTCACTTGCATGCAATACATTGAACGCTGAGGAACCGAACTACAGCCTACCACTCTTGTCTGTGCCTTTCATGCTCACATACGGCGCGAAAAAGGCACGAAGTGCGCCCAGAGTGTGCATTCTCCCGGGCCGCTCAGCGGAGCATCCACACTATAGGAGCAGTATTTCTTTCTCTATGCTAAGAGCGCGACGCTGTCGCCACCTACATGTCCATCTTGCGGCGAATGGGTGGGTTCAAAATATTCACGTGACCCACCTCTCGCATTCATGCATGCGGAAACCTAGTGGTATAACGCAAAACAAATATAAAAAATGAAAACCAACCAACTAAAAGCAGACCTAGCACCGGCCATCGTATGTCGGCCGACTCGTCTTAAAGTATAGTCAATTCCGGGCACGCCTATGATTGTGCCCCGCGCCGCCAAAATTCCTTTGCTTTGTAATCACGTCGAGTGCATAACAATGCCTGGTCGCCTATTCATTGACGCATCCCAGCCACCGAGTCGTGCAGGGCCAGATGTGGAGCGAATGGAAACTTCACCCAGTAGCTTTGAGCAGTCTAATTGTGGTAGACAGAACGTCTATAGTTCATACCACAAGCTGCATGCAGCACTGTGAAGGCTACATTGTTGTCAATAGAGCGCCCACTGACGGCGCCTAACTCACCGTGAAAGGGGTTTTCAAAGGACCTTTCAGTCTCCCCTCTCGGCAGGTGGAACCCCAAGGCCTCGGCACCTATTCTCGTTTTCTTTCGCGGTGAGTTAGGCCCCCTCAGTTGGGGCTCTAATGACAAGAATGTAGCCTCCACAGAGAGAGAGAGAGAGAGCTCTTTATTAAAAGAAAGCAGAGAGGTCTGCAGGCATCTATTCGCCTACATGCTACTCTACAGGGATATGGTGAAGGGAAGAAAGGCCCTAAAGGAAGCAGGGCGAAAGAGAGGGGAAAAAAAGGAAGAAGTAAAAAATAATGTAACATGGAGTGTTCCGTGGGTCACGTAAAAGTCCAGGTGGTCTCACAGGATGACGACGCATAGTTCTACATTGTCTCTGCGACGCCAATGTCGTGTAAATAATCAAACAGTGCATTTAACACTTTTCGCTGGGATGGGAGATGACCATGGTCCAAGAAGAGCTTTCAATGATAAAAGTCCGTTGTGTGTACGCCGGACACTCTAATAAGATGTGCTCAACAGTTTCTGGCAAACCACAGTTATCACAATAAGGATTTGTGGTTTGACCGATGCGATGTCGGTAGGAGTTCGTAAGTGCTGCTTTGATGCGCAACCGATGGTAGAGCGTCTCAAGTCGACGTGGGATTCGCTCTGGGAGCCTCATTCTCAGGTCAGAGTCTATATGATACAGAACAGAAAGGGGTGTTGAGTTTCGGGGAAAGACCAGAGGCGGTTTCGTTCCTCTAAGGCAAGCTGCTTCGCTAGCGCTGCAGCCTCGTGCTTTGTAAAGAAAATTTTCCTTACATTACGCAGTTGTAGCCCTCTTCGAGCCGCCTCATCTGCTTTCTCGTTGCCGAGAATATGCTACAATGTCCGGGTATCCATTGCAAGGTCACGCGATGCTATAGCGACGTAGGCTAGATGGTGCAGGGAGGTGACGTCGCGGGATACACATATGGCGTGAAGGCTGAAGCAACTAGCGTGCCGTAGGGTTTGCAGTGCTGTCTTCGAATCATTGAATATAGCCCATTCTGCTGATGGCTGACGAAGAATGTAGCGGAGGGCTTGCTTAATTGCATGAAGCTCGGCCGACGTGGATGACGTTGCACGTTCGAGGTGGTGGGACAGCGCTTGACCGGGAGAATGCCACCAAACTCTCCATCCCCGACAAGATCCGGAGCAAGATCAGGGTAGACCCCTTACCGAGAAACATGAACCCGGAATATAACAAGGGAAGAAGGAATGCGCGAGCCAAGGCCCTCATCGACCTACACGCCAAAGACGGACACGCGCGGTACGTGGACGCGGCCGAATATCAACGAGAGGCTTTCGCCGCAGCTGTCATCGAAGCGTCCACGGGTGCCGTGAGGACGGCGGCGAGCGTCAGATGCACCAAGGCGGAATGCGCGGAGGAGGTCGCCATCGCCCTGGCCATCGCCGACACAGACTGCCGCACGGTGCTGAGTGATTCGAGAACGGCGGTGCGCAACTACGCCAAGGGACGCATCTGTGAAGAGGCTGCGCGCGTGCTACGCGGAGTCAAATTGGAAGAAAAAAGAGTGAGGATCAAGTGGTTCCCGGCGCATGCGGGCGAGTGCGCGTCGGCGAGAAACGCAAACCACAACGAGACGGCACACGTGGCGGCACGAGCTCTAACCAACCGCGCCCCCGCGACCGACCGTCCCGCGTGGTTCGGAGCCAAAGACCGCATGACGGACTACGGCGAGATCACGAAGGCCTACCGCCTGGCTCGCAGAGTTCTCCCACCCCCGCACCCGGGGCTGAGCCGGGCGGAGGCCGTACTTCTAAGACAGCTACAGACCGGGTCGCTACCCACCCCGGCCTTGTTGCATCGTATGTACCCTGAAGCGTACCCGACCGACAGGTGCAAGGTGTGCCGTAGGGAGACGGCCGACCAGTACCATATCCTGTGGGACTGCTCAAAACAACCGGAGGAAGCGGCATCCAGAAAAATCCCGCCGCGGCTGGAAGAAGCCGCGAAGAGCTACGACCGCGAACATCATCAGCAGGTCCTGAGGGCGCTCGAAAGGCACGAGACTCGCGAGCCGTCAACGGCGAGCGGATGGCTCGGGCCGAGTAACGGCTAACCCCTAGGACGACGCCGGGCCCGCGTCACGGCGCACAAAAACGCCGATCTGCAGGCACAAATAAAGTTTACTCCAATCCAATCCAAAATTGACCAGTTGACGAAACGTAGACGCCCGATGCACTACTGTGGGGTGTAGATGAACTGTCCGTAAAAATGTGGGCCGTATGTGAATAACGGCCACTGATGTGGGCAAGCGCGAGTTGAAGAAGGCAGAATTGAGGGAGAGTTTGCTTTGAGGTGACACCAGGTATGTTGAGTTTTATGCACATGGATGAGAGGGTCCAGGGAAGGAGGGGGGGGGGGTGGAGGATCAGACGGCATGGTTGGTCGCGCTTGGGATGGTACAGATATGTTAATAGAGTTTATCATCTCTGCGAAGCTGGAGCCGAAGCTGGAAGCTGGAGCTGGAACACGGGTCAAAAGATTGGTTGTTGTGTGCAATCGATACCGCAGGTATATTCGGAATGTCTCCTGCAGCTGAAGAACATCTAAGGGCAAGCAACCAGCCTCCACAACGGAAACAGCGCAGGAAGAGCCCCTAGGAAGGCCAAGGCAGGTGCGCAGACAATTATTAAAGACGATAGTCTTTCTTGGGCTACTTAAACCCAGAAATTTTGCTCTGTCTGTATGTCTGTCTTCCGTCTGTCTGTGACTCGATTCAGCCGCCCGGCCAAAGTAAGATTGATATTGCGCAATAGTCTTATATACTCACAGCCACATGTAAACGTCTAAGCCCGGTTTATATGTTCATACTTGTCAGCTTTGTTGAACAAGAACAAGACATTACGCAAATATAAGACAGGAAATTAGTACACAAGGGATATTTACAGTGTTCTTTTATTAAAAAATTTATGGATGCTTGGTTTTTCGATAGCAAATGATATTCTGCATCTACTGCAGAAAACCGCCGCCTCCTGGCGGCATATGAAAAATCACGCGGCAAAGTTGAAGGCGGGTGTGACAGTAGACGACCTGCCACACGAACTTCGTGTTGCGGGAGACAGGGCTCCCGTTGTTGTCGCAGGCAGGGCCCCCCAGTGCCTGCGTTGCAACACCAAGGGGCACATCAGGCGTGAGTGCAAGGTGCCGCGGTGTTCGTCGTGCCGTCGTTTCGGACACGAGGCGAGTGCGTGCGTGAAGTCCTACGCGACTGTCACCGGGCCTGTAAGGGACGAAGAGCTCCGTGAAAACCTTATGGACGAAGAGGACGCGGAGGAGACGGCAGCTGGGACCAGTGACGAGGTGGTGACAACGCGCGTCCCGGAGGTGCCGGTCGTGGCAGACGCTGGCTCTGGCGTTCCTCCGAAAGATCAGCTAGGCCAGCTAAATACGCCAACCCCGCGCGCTTTGTCGAGCCAGGCCAGCAGCATCAAGGTGAAGGAGGTGATGACGACGACGACGCCAGCTCTTGTACCGGACGTCATGGACATGGAGTTCGGTGGTGCTGTCGCAAAGCGGCAACGCGAAAGCAACGACACCAGCCAAGGCACCGAGGTTACTAGCGTTGAGGAGCCGCCTACGAAAGCGGTACCCGGGCGTCGTTCGGGCATCAAGTCGAAGCCTAACGTGCCCCCTGACAGACGGACGCCACCGGGTTTACCTTCATAGCACCACTTCGGGGCTTCGAAAGGAATGTGTACTGAAGCCCGTAGGGACGCTGGCGTCGGTGAGGACTATGCTCTTGCGTTTGCTCGGTCTCGCATTGCTTGGTAGAAGCGAACGTGGGTGGCGTTCCAGTTCTTAGACGGGTTTTGTGTTTAGGGTTGATGTAAGTTGAAGGCAACGTAGTTGCCTTCAACCCTCTCATTTTGGCCCGCGGGACCCGCTCACGTGACCGGTTTTAGGCTCCGCCCCTCGGTGGGGATAGCCCGCGGTGGCTCCGCGAAAGAAAATGCCTCCGCATGTTTCCGCTCGACGGCGGTGGCCCTCAGCGGGGAATGGAACCTGTTCCTCGGCGCTGTCGTCTGCTATTCACTCCGCGTAACTCCGCACGTGTGGATGCGCCGCCAGGCCGGATAATCCGGTCACGTGCTGTTGACGTCACATATCCGTCCGCCTCCGTGAGAGGGTTCCTCCGTCGTGTGAATCCCGCTTCAGGTTTGTTTCTCCTCTCAACATGGTTTTTTTTTTACAAGCCTATGTGCATTGCCACGCTAAATGTCAGGGGACTTGCTGACCGTAGGCGTCAAAACCAGTTGTATCGACTCGTGACTGACGGCGACCTGGACATTGTGGCCTTGCAAGAGACCAAGGTTGAGAGTGAGGACCAGACCGACCGTATGGTACGGCCCTTCATGGCTCGCTACGATGTCTGTGTTTCTCATGCCGTCGGATTGTCTGCGGGCTGCGTGCTTTTAATAAGGCGTAGTTTAGGTGCGACTCTAAAGACTGTCACTGCGTCCGAAGCGGGCCGGTTTGTTGTGTGCGACTTTGATTTGGGTTTAAAAGAATGGCGTGTTATTTGTGTGTACGGGCCCAACAACGGCGCCGAAAGAAAGGCTTTTTTCGAGGATTTACGAACATGGTGTAACACTGAGCGGCTGTTGATTTTGTTGGGGGATTTTAACTGCGTGTGTTCTGCGCGTGATAAAAGCAGCCTGTCAAATTTCCGAGATGCAAGTACGGCGGTGCTCAACGACATTGTCACAGACTTCGCGCTGGAGGATGTAGGTGATAGCCTTGGTGGCGCTGGGACAGTACAATACACTCATTTTCAGGGCAATAGTCACGCTCGTCTGGATAGACTGTATATGTCGCTTGAGCTTCTGCCTGAGTGCGACGATTACCAAGTGTCCCCGGTGTCGTTTAGCGACCACTGTCTCGTGTCGGTATCACTTGGTAGGATCGGAAAGCGAAAAAACGCGTTCTGTTGGGGGTTGTGGAAATTTAATAACAAGTTGCTTGAGGATGAAGAATTTGTTGAGGCCGTCGTCGTATGTGGACGGGAGTATTTTTGCAGTAAAGACAACGTTAACTATGCTTCTAAATGGGAACATTTTAAACAGAGGGTTAAAATGAAAGCCCTTGAAAGATCGTCCGCAATGAAATATGAGGAGAAAAGGAAAGAGGCCTGGCTGCGGAGTAGTCTGGACGTTTTTGTAAAGGAAGAATGTTAATCACCTGGCATGTTTAAAGATGATATTCTAACTCTAAAAGCGCAACTTGAAGTAATCGACAAGGAACGCTATCACGGTGCAATTGTACGGGCAAGGGCTGAGCGTTTCTTGCTTGGCGAAGCGCCAACAAAAAGAGCACTTAGTTCGGAAAAAAGGTACGCTCGTAGGAATGTGATAGCCGAAATTGTGTCCGATGGTGTAGTGTACAATGACCAGACCAATATTGAGCGGTGTTTCTGTGAGCATTATGAAAAGCTATTTGCGCGTCACCCTGTCGACGTGGTTAAGTTTAAGGAGGAGTTTATATGTTTGATGCCAAAGTTGGCTGAAGAAACCACAGAGTCTCTCGCAAGGAATATCACCGTAGAGGAGGTGAGGAGAGCCATCGACGAGCTGAACACTGGAAAGACACCGGGCCCCGATGATTTATCCGCAGCCTTTTATAAAAAGTTTAAAGAAGACCTTAGTCCGGTGTTGTGTAGAGTGTATTTGGAGTCTTATCAGAATGGCGTGCTTCCGCCTTCATTTTTAGAGTCACATACCATTTTCATCCCGAAATCTGAGGATGACGCTAAACTCAGAGAAGTCTCTGGGTATCGCCCCATTAGCCTGACGAATGTCGACTACAAGATTTTGATGAAAATATTGGCTTCCCGCATGCAGACTGTGATCAAAGACATTGTTGGACCGCACCAAACTTGCGGAATAAAAGGGAGGTCGATTGTAACGAATGTCCACACGGCCCGGAGTGTTTTGGAATGTTGCGATAGCGTCCAGGGAACTTTAGCAATGCTTCAAATTGATCTGACAAAGGCCTTTGATCAGGTTTCGCACGAACTTCTTTTAAACATGTTAGAGCAAGTAAATGTAGGGTCTGTTATTCTTGATGGTGTGCGCATGGCGTATACAGGGTGTACAACTAAGCTCGTTGTCAACAAAACAATTGACAAACCCATCCCAGTTCAACGGTCTGTACGCCAGGGTTGCCCGCTGTCCCCGTTGCTTTTTTGTGTCTACATTGAAGCCTTTTGTTTGACTATTATTAAGAGTCAAAGGTTCAATAGTTTTCTACTAGAGTCATGCGAGGTGCGTGTTTTGGCGTATGCGGACGATATTGCTCTCTTTTGTGTCGATAGGAGCAGTATAAGCGTTGGTGTAAACACGATAAAGACTTTCTGTAAGTACAGTGGCAGTGGCGTAAACTGGCAGAAATGCTTGGGTTTTTGGCATGGCTACTGGGACACTACACCGAGTGTGTATGAGTGCATTAGCTGGCAGACGACGCCAGCGAAGTATTTGGGGGTGCCGTTGGAAAGTTATGTTGATAGTGATCCTTATTGGCACAGGCAGGCTGCTGAACTGCGAGAAAAGGCCGAGAAATGGAAAGGCACTGGCCTTTCAATGTTTGCCAGGGCCTCAGTGTGTAACGTGTTTTTTATGAGCAAACTCTGGTACGTTCTTCAGGTACTTCACTGTTCGCGTAAGAACGTACAGGCTCTGCATCGTGTGTTTGCAGTGTTTATATGGGGCTCCACGTGGGAACAAACGAGCCGGACGAACTTGTTTCGGCGGGTGCGCGTCGGGGGTCTTTCTCTCTCGCATTTGGTTTTGCGACAAGTTGTCAATCGGTTTTTGTTTCTGCGTGACGTGAATGATCCTTTCTTGCGCACTGTGGGTCAGATGAGGCTAGCTAGGGCGCTACCTGATTTTGTTGTTTCTTCTGCGTTTTTTACTTTTGGTGCACCCAGAGGATATTTTCGGGAGGTGGTACTGGCAACAAAGTTTTTACGGGCCCGCTTCACGCTTGAAACTTATCAAACGTGACGCGCAAAAGACTGTATCATGACCTTGCGGATATTGTTTTGCCTGAGCCGATGTACAGATCCATGTACCGTGCAGGGCCTGGGCAGGACGTACTTAAACGAGTAAAGAGAATGGCAGTGCCGCCATGGGTTAAAACATTCTTTTTTAAACTTCACGTGGGCGTCCTTCCAGTAAAAACCTGGCAAAAAGAGAAAGGTCTATACATTCCATGGGGGGTTTACCCATGCAAAAAACCCGAGACGGTTGAACATGTTTTCTTGGAGTGTTGGGATGGGGTCTTCTTTTGGGATGTGCTTCAGCGCACATTAAAGAAGGACTTCCCCCTGGATGCCTACGGGATCAGGTTTCTACCCATTCAAAGCGAGGATAGGGTACCATATGACCTCGTCATGGTTCTGGCCCTGCACGGCATTTGGAAATCGCGCATGGCCATCCGCCATCGCGACATCGATGCCAAACGGTCCAAAGAGTACTTTTCTGAGTTTGTTCGTCTGATTATTGAAGTGTGGAGGGCTCAGCCCGAGCCTCCGGAATGGTTGCCCGTGTTTGAAACATTAACAAACATGAAACAATTTTAGCCATTACTCTGTTAGTCAAGTGCTGGCTAGCGTTTTTAGAGTGTAGTGTTTTGTTTGGGTGTGTCAAAGTATGGCAATAAAAAAAAAAACAGCAACGAAAGGTTCCACTAGCTAGCTTCCACGTTCTGCTTGGAACGCACGTGGAGCACGGCGCGGCTCTATAAACCTTCTAGTCGGCCACCTCCATTCACGCGCGTCTCCGCCGTACTGCAGCGCTGGCATCGAGGAACCCGGCCTGTAGCAGTGGAACGCGGTAAATTCAAATCGCCTTGCGCAAACCTTTAGTGTGTTTACCTTGAAATGAGCGCGACGGTACAGGAACAGCATGAGAGGTGAGCGGGAAAGCAAAAGGAGGCATTTCCTTGGCAAATGTCTACAAAGACTATCGTCTTTTGGCGACATTTGCAACTAAGGGAGCAGATACGCGGCCAATTTTTTTCTTGCCCTATCAAGCTGCTTTTTGCTTGTGGCTGAAGGCGCTGCAAAACAGGCAGGCTGTAACGCAGCAAGCCATCAACATAAGCCTTGGATAGAAGCACCATCGATCGACAGTCACTGCCCCATTGACTTCCGGCAAGGTTACTAATCGACCTAAAGCGTGTGCTTCCTCCTGGCGTAAAGGTCACAATTTACGCCGACGACATCTGCTTTTGGAGTGCAGCAAGGTCACGTCTAAATACACAACAGAGGCTCCAGAAAGCCCTAAAAAATATATTTGAATACCTTGCACCGAAGGGCCTCCACCTCTCACCTGAGAAGAGCGTTGCCATGGCATTCACCCGCAAGCGGATGACTCAGTACCCATTAATCCTTGGGGGTCGTTGCCTGCATTATGTGCGCACTCAAAGATACTTCGGGATAACCATGGATCGAAACCTCTCCTGGGCCCCTGAGGTTCGGAGTCTACGTGCTCGCATTTCCGCGGCAGCGCAAGTAGCCTCCACAGTGCTGCATGCAGCTTGTGGTATGGACTATAGTACCCTGTTCCTATCTTTGACCCCTTAACTGACTTCCAGCTCCCATCCGGTTCGGGCATTCTCATGGCGGTAATTGCGGTCGTTAAAATGTCAACGGTCCCCCTCCTCCATTTTTCCAAGCGAACGAAAGGACATCCTCCTTTGAAAGGTAACATCGCTTTCAACTATTTCGGAGTGATCGACGCATTTGTATAAGTCCTGCCCGGGCCCGCTCGTCGGGTAAACACAATAGCGCGGCGAACAAAAAACAAGCTTCCGCGGTTTCTCCCCACGCCCCTCGCGCCCAAGTCAGCTGGGCCGGCGGGAAAACAAACAATACATGTGTTATGTGATCTTTTAAAGACGATAGTCTTTCTTGGGCTACTTAAACCCCGAAATTTTGGTTTGTCTGTATGTCTGTCTGTCTGTCTGTCTGTCTGTCTGTCTGTCTGTCTGTCTGTCTGTCCGTCTGTGTGTCTGTGACTCGATTCAGCCACCCGGCCAAAGTAAAATTGATATTGCGCAATAGTCTTGTGTAGTCACAGCCACATGTAAACGTCTAAGCCCGGTTTATATGTTCATACTTGTCAACTTTGTTGAACAAGAACAAGACTCTCTCTCAAGCGTTGCCCCTCGAGCAGCCGATGAGTCGGGCTCTTTGGGGCGGGCGCCAAGAGGATTGGTGACTCGGCCGGCCGCACGCGCTGGTGGCGTGGATCCCGGCACGACGGCGGCGCAGTAGCAAGGCTACACTTCGTCGCTCTACTAACCAGACTCCGCCCCAACCCCCGGCGGGCGGCATCTTCATAGGAGGCTGCCGAAAACAACCGGTGTTTCCGGCGCGCTTCAACGAAGCTGATGTTCTCAGTAATCTTAATACGTATTATTTCCTTTTCTTTTTTGAAAGTGGGACAGGATCGAACGCATGCAGGGTGTGCACCACTGCAGTTCGGACACGGGGTTGTGCTCTGGCAACTCTCAGAAGAGTGGTCAGTGTCGCCACACTTGGCGCATGTCAACTTGCCCCGGCATGCTTGAGTGCCATGGCCGTACTTTTGGCACTTGAAGCCCCGTCTCGGGTTCGGAATGTATGGCTGCACCTGGCACCTGATAAAAGCGATTTTCACCGTCTCAGGCAGGGTGGTGCTATTTCTTCTTCGTCTCTTCGTATCGTTATTCTTCGAACAGCGACTACACCTTGGTTTTTTAGCCCCTAAAGGACATCAGCTTCAGTCTCATTCAGTAGCTCTTTCTCAGATATAACACCCTAAATGGTGTTCAGCGAGCGGTGTTGGGTTACAGTAACTGGCAGGTCAGCGATTTTTTCCTGTTTGAGCAGGTTCTCACTTCGATTTTTTCTCATTACCTCAACGAGGAGGTCGCCGGATGCGAGCTTCTTGGTGTCATATTCTTTGCCTACAATGTTCTCTATGCTTTTCGCAATCAGAAACACTGACTGTTTGTTCATTGGTTTGGACTCATCAGTAGAATGTATTACAAGGAATTTTGCAAAGCTGGTGCTCGGTGTGTGTGGTTGCAATACTTCGCTGCGGCCCCTTTTTGAGGGCCGATCAGTTCTTTGTGTGTGTGTGTGGTGGGGGGAGGGGGGGGGGGAATGGAGAATGAAGCCATAAAACCTAGAAAATATTCGGCGGCAAGGCCAGTCGCCCACCACCGAGCCCAACAAGGGAACGTGGCATTGCAGCACACGCTAACTGCACATTGCCGCTATAACCCTAGGATCGGAATCTAGGGTGATGTCTTCGCGCAGGGTTAACCCGTCGCCGCCTAGCGAAAAAACAGAAAAATGAGAGAAAAGATGACAGGACAGGGTTAGGAAAGAACACAGGAAAGGGAAATAATGGAGAAGAGGAGAGGAAAAGACGACTGGCTGATTCCCCCCCGGTCGGGTCAGACTGGGGGCACCATACGGGAAGCGGGGGCCAAGGTGGCGTGTTGCCTCTGCCAAGGGGCCATGAAGGTCCAAAACAACCCTGGCTTTGACTCAACCACCAGGATGCCCTTTTCCCCGGACACGGCAAAGCCACGCACAACCGAGAGCGTGGGTGCGGGTCCAACACACATGGGCTCGGGGTCCGCGGTGTCGCCACTACCGTCACCTTGAATCGACAAGGTGCCCTGCGGGGGCCTCAAAGTTCTATTCATATTCAATAATGTTGTCATATAATAAGTTTATCATATATCAATGTTCTGCTTCAGCAGCTCTTTTCCCTGTATGCGAGAAAATGAACAACCATTCGCTCACGCTCTGTTCAGTGTGTTCATTGGCCATTTGTTCAGTGTGTCCATTGGCCATTTGTTCAGTGTGTTCGTGGCCATTTGAACGATAAAAGCAGCTCTAGGAAATCCAATCGTCGGTGCCGGCGCACGGATATCAACACCGGCGCATAAATTCGCAGCGCGCAACGCACGATTACGCGTAGCAGTATGACAGAACGATGACGCTGCAGTTTTTTTCCCGAGCAAAGACGCAGCAAACCAATGATGATGCAGCAGCGGCGCGCGCTGCGCAATGCTCGTTCTGCGTGCGCCTCGCGGCCGATGCCGCTAACAGAGCTCCTGGCGGCGCAAGCATCCTGTGCAGCAGCAGAGGATGCTGTCACATCGGTGCCACCGGTAGGCGCCGCCGGTGCAGCCCGCGGCACGCCGCTCGAGTGTTATAGACAAGGCTGTTGCGGTCTGTACATCCGCGGTTACTGGAGTGTGAGCGTCCACTTCACAACATGCAGACATATCTGTCTCTGGTCGGCCTGACGCTAAAAAGTTTTGCTTTGTTCTCCCTGGGAGCCAGCGACGGTCCGCCCGTATGTATTTAACGTTGACAAACCTCACGTCATTCACGTACGTTCCCTTGGGGTCACCCTTGACAGCATACTGCACTGGCGACGGGCAGTGCACGCAAACGATAGATTTTGTCTAATGACTCCCCGTATCAACATTCTGCAGCTCAGTTGGGGAGCCACAGGCAGCCCTGATTTTTTCGTAGGATTCTTTATCTGCTGCCCATGATTTCTCGATCAGACTCACAGTATGTGCGTCCCGAAGCGTTGCACAGGAAAAGGCTGAGGACAGCAACTGAGGTCCGCCCTCAGAGGTCACAGGCAATACCTAATCTAGGAGGCACTACATGCCGAAAGAGCATTAACCGGGCCGGGCGGTTTCACACGATCGGACAGCTTCTCACACGCACCCTGCAGAGAAGATCCCGAGAATGTTGTTCGCTCAGTGACCAGGGAAACTCCACGTTCCTCACGTGAAAAAGCCAGATCCTTGGTCATAGAGCACTTGGAGAACACTTACCGGACCGAGCACCGAGGGGCTGGCACAGCGGCGTACATCAGACCAGACCACGTGGTTTCTCCGCACAAAGCGAGTGCATTTCCACTAAGGCGGCTTTGCGAAAGCTGAAGTCATACAGGCCGCATCAAGTCGTCATTTTGACAGGTTCTGAAGCAGCACAATAGAGATATTGCACCTTTAGAACCACACAGGAAGGATCCGCGTGCACAGCTCGTTACGGCTGGTGCAAAATCGCAGCAGCGAGGGTTTCAACGTGTGATTCCAGTGGCTTCTGGCGCATACAGCTTGGCGACTCAAGATCGGTCTCGTGCGATCGACTCTGCGCTCATATTGCGGTGGTAGGAGAAGCGCAACACTACCTCGCGGACGACCTTGTTCTCGGCGACGCGAAGCCCCTTATGCTGGACCATATCGTCTTCCCACAGGGGCATTGGATACTGCATAGAGAGGTGTCGCGCCTCCTTACTATGTTGAATTCAAATGGCAGACCTGGAGCACTTTCAGAGGAACTTTTTTGCTCCGTCCGCAGCAAACACGTTCCAATGGTAGATCGGGAGCAACCCAATCCTGTTCCAGTCGCAGATCAAGGGCGCGGTCGCAGCCGAAATCGATTACCCGCCGCGGTGGCTCAGTAGCTAAGGCGTTGTGCTGCTGAGCCCAAGGACGCGGGTTCCATTCCCGGCCGCGGCGGCCGCTTTTCTGATGGAGGCGAAAAGCGAAAACGACGTGTGTTCGATATTTCGGCGCACGTTAAAAATCCCCAGGTGGTCAAAATTAATCAGAAGCCCTCCTCTACGACGCGCCTCATCGCCTGTGTAGCGTCGGCGCGTTAAACCTCATAATCAATCAATCAGGCCGAGATCGATCCATGAAGCAAGAAAAGTTGCTCCCGTGAAATCGGCGGAGTCGACCGGAACTCGCGGGGGCCTTCTCTTCTGTCGTGACGTCGTCGCCGTCTACTTCCGCTCTACTCCTCTTTTCAACCCGCCATGGCACCCGCTCCGGCAAATACGCGCTATGGCCATATTCACAACGGGAAGATGGATGCTGCACGCCGTGTCGCGTTCATGCTTGCTACTTAACGAAAGCTAGTGCGACAGATGTAAGTCGGAATCGAGTGGCGAAGAGCCCAGCTCAAACGACGCACGGAATGGCTGGAAGCGCGGAAAGCCCTTAAGAATGCGAAATCGCCAGTATCGATCACTAAAAAACGTGACTAAGCACAACATGGACTTGCTTCGCTTAACCCGTCAATAGGAAAAGGCAAACTGCTACAGGATTTCTTGGCATGCTAATGGCATTGCAATTCGTTGTCACGATGATCTCTCCCAATTGCTAGCCAGCTGAAAATGTTCTCAGCCATAGGCGTGTGCAGAGTTCTCGATTAGGGGGGGCAAAGTCTTACCGCTGCGCCCCCCCCCCCCCCCCCCCTTACAGCAACTCCTGACCTCTTCCCACTGAATGCCTAGCGGTCCGAATGCAGTGCAAAGAGGGATGGTTATAAAATTTTTATTTCAATGCGATGGAATTGCAACACATACAAAATATTTCTGAGCATAAATTTTTACTTTAATGTGTTACATTGGCAAAATACGGACCAATTTGACGCCCCCCTTCAAATGATTCGGGGGGGGGCGCCCCCCCTGCCCCCCCTGTGCGCACGCCTATGTTCTCAGCTCTACTTTTGCTTCTTGTTTCTTTCTTTCCCATGGATTTATTTTTGTATATGCTGACTGCTAAAAGTGTACACGGACTTGATGCGTCCCGTTGTTCTATGAGTGCGAGGTCATCACCAGAGAGAAGGATAAGAAGGCACGCGAGGTTATCGAAGCGCTTGAAATCGAGCGGCCTCAAGAAAACTGTATAAGCATGCCTTCTGTTGCGCTCTCGCAAAAAGAAAATGATTATCTGGTGCAAAGTTTGTAACATGCCGAAGGCTAGAGGATATATGTTGCCGTCAGGTTGTGTTGGCCATGCTATTGGATTTGCGGGGCTTTCTGTCTTTCTTTTCTGAATAAAAAATCAGTTGTAGTTAAGCGCCTTGTCCTGTCGTTTCTTCCTTCTGCGTCCCCGTTGTCGTGCGCTGGTAACACTGTTAATATTGACTTGAAATTGACACTTTAAACGAGCATTTTACAAGCATAGGCAGCAGTAACTGCGATCTCAAGGCTTGCCGTTTTATCACGACCGACTCTGTCGACATTATCTGTATCTTACCACTGAGTCAGGTAATTCGTATATTCCAGGAGATTAACAATAGTATTACCTGTGATGCCGACGGCCTGCAAAGTAAATCCACTAAGTTTGTCATTAGTGTTATTGCCCCAGTATTAGTATAGCTTATATTCACTGGCGAGGCACGCATGCAGGCAACCATGTGAGTGCACCGTTACTGATTACATTGAGTTCCGCGGGATGGTGCTACTTGTCCGTGCTATGCGCATGACATGTGTTGGACGTTCCAAACTCTACCCCACCGAATGCAAAGTAATGCCTCGAATCCAATGTGAGTGCGATTAATAACATCTCTGTTGACACCACCGTTGAGAATCTGGTTGAAACGGAGCAGGCGACGCACGCAGGTGTTTTTTTTTCTTCGGCGTGCAGGCGCAGTGGCACAAGCCGCGCCATGTCTGTGGCGCATCGGCCATGTCCGTGGCCGTTTCCAGTGTTGCCAAGCGAAGAAATTGACAGCTAAACTTTTCCACTAATACCACCTATATGTTTATAATTTATGCCTGTCATCTGGAAACTTTCCTCAAAAAATGCAAGTGTCGAAGGTTCTTGCATTGGTCAAAAAAAAAAAAAAAAGAAGGAAATATAGCATCGGTATCTAATTACAGGCCGATTTCAATACTTCCTATCTTTTCTGCAGCTTTGCAAAAAATTATTTTCAATCATCCAACGTTCTTGAAAAGAACTCAGTGTTATCAAATTGACAGTATGCTTTCAGAATAAGAAGGTCGACACACCTAGCGTTACTTGAACAAAAAGAACTCATTCTGAAAAGCATTGAGAAATGACAACTTACATTGGGATTTCTAATCGACAACAGCAAAGCTTTCGACAGTATGAATCATAAACTACTGCTTGAAAAAATGTATTGCTATGGTATCTGCGCCATAGCAGCTCTATATGCTATAACACCATACTTAGGTCATAGAAGCCAGTTTGTTCAGGTAAATAACATCCGCTCTAAAATGAGACAACTACGCTTAGGCGTACCACAAGGCAGTATTTTAGGGCCCCTTCTCTTCAACATCTACATAATGACATCATGAATGCTGACACTGATACAAAGTACATAATTTACGCTGACGATGTTACTCTCCTTGTTTCATCTTGCGATGTCACGCAGTTGGTACAAACCGCTAATGAAGTGCTTGAAAAAATACACAGGTGGTCTGCGAATAACGGCTTAAGAATTAACGTGGATAAAACGAAAGCGATGCTTCTTCAATCCAGAAACAAAAATATTTCCTTACAGGCTGATATCATGTTGAACAACTCCAAAATTGAACTGGTAATGTCTGCAAAAACGGTAATGTTTTTTTTTTCGATCAAGACATGTCTTGGAATACACTTCTAGCAGGGCAACTTTCGCGCATAGCTGGGATGGTACACATTCTGTACGTGATCTTCCGTTTAAAGTCAAGTTACTGTTGTACAATTCATTATTTTTAAGTTATTTCAACTATTGTTGTCTCGTATGGAGCACAACTTCTGCAACTAATATAAATCGGTTATTTTTGCTACAAAAAAGGATTATTCGGGTTCTATGTAATGCACGTTACGATGCTCCTACTGCCCCTTTGTTTAGTAAACTTTGTCTGCTAAGGTTCAGGACCTCCTTAAGTAACGCTTAGCCTACAAATTTACTCTAGAACGCAAACACAACTTTAAGTACATTTAGTTGATAGCTAATCTCCAAATTAATCAAACGCCGTGTGTGACTAGACTTTCTGAACATTGGCACGTTC
The DNA here is from genome assembly GCF_048455015.1 of Haemaphysalis longicornis. Taxonomy (NCBI): domain Eukaryota; kingdom Metazoa; phylum Arthropoda; class Arachnida; order Ixodida; family Ixodidae; genus Haemaphysalis; species Haemaphysalis longicornis. The sequence continues at coordinate 362,322,965 of NW_027526203.1, read as the reverse complement.
CTCGCCCACGTGCAAACTACACCTTGCAGATGGTTGGGTATACCCTTCCGAAGTTGATAAATGGGCTTGTATTTATTGATTTCGATACTAACTCGTGTACTACATCAATGCTGTATAACTTGTTTGTTAGAAAATAAAATTACGTTTGTGATTAGTTCCTTGCTTTTGTGCGGTTTGTTGCATATAATTTATTTTTAATGACTACTCATCTTCACGTCGTTATGTGCACTGACTGATGGGTTATTTACTGTGCCCTGTAATACATTGTATGTCTGTGCTATAATTTTTGATTGACACCTGCAAGCTGTGTCCATGTATTGCGTTTCCACCATGTATTGTATTGCGTGTCCACCCCGCTGTTATCCTGCCTCTGTGAAGGATGTAGGGCATGGTCAAGTTGCTGTGTGGAACTTTTTACCCTATTTTCCGCCACAACGTGTGTACGTTGATGCAAACGAATAAACAAACAAACAAATGACTGGATGGACATGGCGTATAAACGCGCCTTCGGCGTTTCTTTTCTTTTTTTTCGCCTGCTTGCGAAAAAGCAGACAAAACTTTAGTCACGGGCTATGATGGACGCCGTTGAGACTACTTAAGTCCCTTTATCGGCAAAAAGCCGATGAAAAGACTTTAGTTGAGACCGGGCAAGAAGAAAATGCTTGCAGGGAAGCAGGTACTCTTTTCGAGGGTCACGACGCTAAAGGCTGTCTGTGCCCGCCATGCTTCGGCACTTGCTCCGGCGGGAGCGCGTGTGTTCCAAAGGCAGTTTCGGAGCACCTGCCCTTCGAGGGAGCAGGGTGCTCTGCAGCGGAGCTCGGCGACCGCTCCCGAGCTGCCATTGGAATTCAACATTGGTTTCCTTCGGGAGTCGGAACATAGACATGCCGGACTCACGGTGTAATAGTCGTATTTTCAACGCATCAAGTGCCGCTCGGGGACGCCAGGCTAGTGTAGCCTGATTCAACATTACCACCAACCAACCAAGTCGTGCTTGCAATTACCGGAGCGAGAGCTGAGGTTTAGCTGAAAATGAAGGGCGACTGAAGCGCTTCACAGCAGTTCTTTATTAACGACCAGCACAACAGAGCATCGTTCTTACATTTCAATTTTTCAATAACTTAATTGACATTCCTGTACACCCCTCTCTTTCCTAGCGTTCAAACGAGGGGATAGTCGGACCAGTTTTGTTACCCTCATCGCTGCCATGACTGCGGAGGTCAAGATAGGCGAGAAGCTGCTCCTAATGCAGGTCCTCTTGGCCGCCGTATGCGTGCTCGGCACACAGGAACGTTCGCCTCGGTGCACGCCACGTCAGTGGTCACACTTTCCAGCGCGGCACGCTTCGTGGTACACCAAGTGCGCCTCGTGAACCCCTTTGTCGGCAGCGTACTTGATCAGCTTCTTGGCTTCCCTGAAACGGAAGGGCCACTTTGTTAGCAAATGTCTTCCAGTGCACCAAATCCAGCCATGCCGTCGTGCGCTCTTGACGAGGCAAGGAGAAGCTCGAACATGCCGCATAGCAAAAATGGATGCGACAGCGGGCGCATGATTTGCTGCAGTGTGTAAGAGGTTAATTAGCGGCCTGAAGAGGACAACAAAGGAGTGTTTTGAACCACCGCTTGTGGACGCCGTGATGCATGCGGTAGCGTAATGAAGCCGTAAGACGCCCAATACCGTGCCACGAGGAAGAATCGAACATCCGTGGTTGTTGTAGATAGCGAACTAGGGGGATAAGCTGCCTGACAAAGACGTGCTGCAAAAATTGTCCTCTCACTTTCACGTGGTAGCCGAGCTGCGAAAAACCCGACCGGCCTTTTTCTGGTAGGCATGAGTGCGTGGGATGGCATTGCCTTGTACGGGAAGAGGAAGCTTGCTGAAGAGCGGGGCCACGTAAACGCCAAAAAAAAAAAAAAAAAACGCCATTCCTTTACAGAAAACTCCGCGCTTGATCCTTGCGTAATCCCCATTGCTCAAAAAAAGAAATTGCCACTATTTTTAAATCCTGTGCCGCTGGTAGGGACACGGCTAGGTCATAGCCACACGCGGCAAGGTATCAGTATTGATACCATAACACGGATTGCCTCTCAATTTGCATTTATTCCACGATTTGCTTTTTTTTTTTTTTTTGCAGAGGAGCTGATAGGCTAACTCCCCCATTTTTTGCGAGCGTAAACCGAGAAAAGACGGTCCCCTCCCCCTCACTCCGGCACACCCACTCTATTCGGCCACTTGTTCGCCTCCAGCGCTTCATATTTCAATATAAGATGGCGTATATTGCCCCTGAAAAAAAAAAAAAAAAAAAATGTCTTTCAAGTTCCCAGCAATGCATTTGTGTCTGAAAGTGAAGCTGACTTATAGAAGATAGGTGTAAGCTTGGTGGTTGTAATCTGGCTTCCCCACATTGAAAGGTGCACAGTGAAGCCTATACTCACACAGAAAAAAATAGCGAACGCGGCGGAAGGAGGCCACCGATGACAATCGGGCCGCGGCCACCAAGCGTAAGCGCGATGCTCGTCGGGACCCCGAACACCGCGAGGCGGAAAATCCAAGACGTCAGCGTGGCTATCCGGCTGAATGCTTCCCCGGCACGACGGCGCGGTTTGAGCGGGAGTTTGTGGCCAACCAATAACCCACAAACTGCTCCCCTGGTCATCTACCTCCACCGAGTGGAATGGCACTGATTTTTTTCTCGGTTTAACTCATTTTTCGTTTTAATGCTTGGAGTTCCACATATGTATGACGTTTGCGAAGGTCCATCATTCTGACCGAAGTATGATGCAGCAACGTCTAAACTGAACAAATAGTATTTCACTCGAGTTAATGATTGGAACTGTTCACGGAAGGGGGCGGGTTAAATAATATATACACTGCATCGGTTATTTCTGGGCGACTGCAGTTAAGCTTAGGTTGACGTTGTAGATAAATGACACGTTGAAATTTGGGTTGAACGGTCGGGAAGGATTAGAATTCCAAAAAAGAAGAAAATGAAGCACTAACCAAAACGACTGTTCACCAAAATGTTTTTTTTTTTTTTCGGCTGCGGTAAGGGGCACAGTTGATTTTGCGTAGCTTCCCATATGCGAGACGATACGTCTTGTTATTTTTGCCGTTCTGGATTTCGGTTACAAAATTTTCTTGTTGTTTGCACTTCCTTTTTTTTGGCTTACCCTTTTTGCACATCGGTGTCAAAGCCCTGCATGTGACCAACGGCCAGGTTGTAGGCCGAGTGGGCGTGCCCTTGGTCGGCTGACTTCCTGCAATGGTAGCAATTGAGAAATATCTACAATTCTACACCAAGCGTTCGCAAAACATGCATGTACCTCACGTCAGGCAACCAGTTCACTTGAAAAAAAAAAAAAAAAAAGACACCCATTGGTTTGCTTCACCAGACTACACCCGAATGACCAATAATAGCAATAAAAAGGGAACAAGGGCCCAGCCAATTACTTGATCCGAACAAAAAAAAAAAGTGGTTTCCTCTATGACACAAAGGAAGCATACTGTATTACTGTGCTCGAGGCAGCAACGCAGGCCACGTTTTTCGGATCAGATGTTACGAGGGTACTCGTTATTCGTCAAATTTGCCTCTTCGTGAGCAATGATAGGTCGTTCAGGTGCACTTCGGTGAAGCAGACCCACGGATACCTTTTATTTTTTAGTACCGTTCACTTAGGGTCCTATTCTAGCATCAGCGGTGCTCGGTTAGAGTGTTACAAAACTAAACCCGTTACTCTACTCTGTCACGTATACCATAACAACAAAATGTTTTAGCGCGCACGCTTAGGGTGTAACACAAGGCCGATGTTGTGGTCGCCAAAGAGAGCGGAAATGATCTTGTATGATTGTTTTTAAAATGTGCCGTTCATCTGGGGCCACCTTCAGAAGACGAGTGCACGATGTCGCTTCACGAGCCAACTGGTCCGCAGCTCCGTTTCCAAGCACTCCTACGTGGGAAGGGACCCACTGGAAGCGAACGCTAAATCCGTTTTCCTTTATCTGCTGAACAAGACGCAGAGGACAGAGGCAACCTTACTGTTCCGCATCCGGACCAACTCAGCGCGGACACCGGCGTGGCTTCATAAGCTGAACATTATCTCTTCACCTCTGTGCGGAACGTGTGGTGCTACATGCGACATCGGTCATTTTATTATGGACTACCGAGAGCATGCGGAAGAGCGGTTAGCTTTGTTTAAAGAACAGCGAAGGAAAGCCGCTCCAAATGCCTCTTTGAACGATTTAATTTCCCCGGAAGGCCATTGGATCACGGGGAGGGACATTTTTCGTTTGATCCTTCAATTTTTAAGGGTCACAAGCCTCAGCGAATCATGGTGAATTCCCGCGAATAGCGGTAAAAGGTGCTGATCGGGTGAGAAATTGCCGGCATACCACGCAAGGCTAGGTCCACCCGCCAATAAACATCACCACCACCACCAACACCTTAGCGTGTAAGCCTTCGCCATTGCGCAATGCAGAAATCTTGTGGTCTGATTGTTCCTATGCAGTAGAAGCAAAGGAAGGGCATAGTCGATGTTTCATATCGCCTGCAGGATGCCTACAGTGTGTCATTTCTTTTGCTCTGCCTTGCACCCTTCACGCGCGATGACCAGCAGCAACATACCACTACAAAACTGATGCGCATACCTTTTCACATGTAGCGACCATGTACAGAGCGTCAATAGTGTTGTGATTGAGGGGGAAAATGCGTGAGGGATTAGGAAGTTGACCCTGCGTGAAAGAGAAAAGCCCTGAATGACATCGACCGAGAATTATCAATGGCGGTTGGTCGAACCGTTTCGTCGTGTACTGGTTTTTGTTATATTTTCAGTATATATATATATATATATATATATATATATATATATATATATATATATATATATATATATATATATATATATTGTAGCAAGGTTAATGAGCAGCTCTTGTAACGCCATCAGTTTATCGAGGTATGCGCCACATCAAGAAAGAGTGTCATGCGATCGTGGCCAATCTATGATTTTCTTCCGGCCGCCTTTTTCCACTTCTTTTATCAGCCGAACTTTCAGCTCCAAAGTCAGACACTTTCGCCTGGAGACTGGCGGAGCCATTTATCACTGTATACCACAAAAACACACGCGAGGCACGGTTAACAAAGCACTCCAAATAACACACAATCACATGGCCTGCAGCAGGTATTTAAAGGCACGCGCCGTCGGCGCCCAAGTGACTGAACGCAGCGGACAATGCCACCGAGAGGCGCGCGAAATGCTGCTGCACTGAGTAGGCCTAGCGCAGCCCGCCGTTTCCTGCAACGCGGATCCAAAGGCACGCGACGTCAGCACGATTGAACGCATCGGGCGACGCTACCAAGCGGCATAGGAAGACAACTGTGGTGAGGAGGCCGAGCGCAGCCCGGCGTACTCGGGGGTGCAAGTCGACGGTCCAGAGCTGACCAGGCAACCAGGTGACAGGTGACCAGAGGGCCGAGCTTTGTGACAGTGGGCTCCACGGGGTGCTAGTGACTCACTTCCGAAGGGCGACGTGATGAGCAGGATGAGCTTCGGAGGAGCGGCGACATCGAAACTGGCAGCAAGGCGGCGAGGAGTTGATATGTGAAGGAGAGCAAGACCAGTGACTGGCGTCCGAATGCCTCGCAGATTGGAAAATGAATAAGTAGGGGAAGATAGTGGCCACATTTATATGGGGCGTGCGGGCGTCATGGAACACCCACGAGAGTTTTGCGTACAAATTCCGTGACTCTGCATTCGTGTTTGTTGAGCGCAAAAAACAATTAACCACCGCTCATTGTGGCTACACAGCGCAATCATCAAAACTGACCAATTTTGCACTAGGAGCTTTGGATGATCACTGGGCCATTGTTTCCCGAAGTGTGCAGCCGTGAAGTTTACAAAACAAGAGTTTTTCAGCGCCCCGTTCTCAACGACACTGGTAATTCTACGGTTCGAGTATCGATGTACGCGCACCGTCGCGTGAACGTCATTGAGCAATGTCTAGGAACAAAATTCAATGATTCTACAACACATTTGTACACTTCGTCTAAAGTCGGATGATGCGAACGAGCATGACTGGGCCGAGAAAATTGCAAGAGAAACACAAGCTTGCGTTGACCCGCCATGTTGACAGCTTGGCTCGCCGCTGGGTCGCCGCCGCTCGAGAATCCGCTCGCCACTTCGCTCTAAGCGGGTCAAGCTCTTCGTGCGCTTCGAGTAATGCGGCCTAAATTGCACGCGTTTGGGATGGGACCAAAAAAAATTTCGAAAATAGCGATATTTCAAGTAAAGCGATTCCGTTATAACGAGGGATTATTGTACATTGCTGTACCATCGTCCAATATTCGTCTCATCATTGCCTTGTCGCCACGTAACATTTTGGTGGAGGGTGCTGGGTTAAGTCTCATCCCGGCCCCGAGTTTCACCACATCTCGGCTCATTAAGGGGTCTCATCCTGACTCTTGGAAAGCGTCGGCCCGCCCAAGCCCCGGGGAGCCATGGACATGACCATTCCCCAGCCCCGTGTCCCCTGCCCATGACCAGCCGAGACCAGACGAACTGACAGCCACTACCAGACGAAGAGCCGACGACGTTCCCCCGCCCAGATCCCCGGCGCTTCTCCGAGGGCTTTGCAAGCTGCCTCGTGGGGTTGGCGGTGGTCAGAGCTGTTCCGGGAGCGGTGCTTATCACGACCATCACCATCATTAGTGGCGGCAAGGACTTCATTGTATATACTCTCATCGCATTGCTCATCCGTCCTCCGTCGGGGGGTGATGTCACGGAACATCTATGTGGACAATGGCCCGTAGCGCCATAACCGGTTACCGAAGACGACGCAGGGGGGGTGGCGGGCCCGAGCTCTTTCATGGCCGCTTGTACATAGATCATCCTTGTAAATACATCGTTGTACCATCGTCCAATATTCGTCTCACCTTCGCCTTGCCGCCACGTAGCATTATATATATATATATATATATATATATATATATATATATATATATATATATATATATATATATATATATATATATATATATATCACGCGTAGGACCGGAACCCAACAGGTATTTTTGCCGGAGCTGCACCGAAAACAGAATTAACGGTGTTACCGGTTCGTGACGAAATGGTTCCAGCTTCCGCTGTTGATAACGCGTGGTTAACACCATTCGGTGCTTTTTTCTTTCGCACCACCAATTTCGTACCTTATCACGCACTTTCCCCTTCAGAAATGTCAACACTATCAACGCTCTCTTCGTCGTTTCAACTCAGGAGAGGTACGCGCAAAGAATGTTGCAATGGTATGCTACTGCTAGCAGCGCGAGCGGAATGCAAGGCTGGGCAAACGAAATTTCGCACTCTAGGCAGCCTGCAGACGATATGGAACACGGAGTTTGCCCTCCCCTCCCCACGCTGCGACTACGTAAGGGAAATCGGGCCGCAAGGTTGCTGCACTGTGCAACGGCGAAGGCCAACGCCCGAAATGTGGATACTTTTTTGCATTTCACAACTTTATTTAAAAAGGTAGCATACCTAGAAAGTAAATATATATACTCGACAAGTGTGGCACTCAAGAGCTGCCCGGTGTCTGAGCCGTTGGCGGCTGACGACAAGAATGCGGGTTAGATAACCGTACTCGGCTGCCGTTTTTTTGACGGCAGAAAAAAACGAAAGCTTTTATGTGTCGAGGTTTTGACACACGTTAAAGATCCTTGGGGGGTCTAAGTTGCTGTGCCGGCTTGCAATATACGGTGTGCTTCATAGCACAGGGGTACCTTCGGGGCATAAAATACGGCTATATTTTTTGGGAAGTGTGTTTTTACGAGAAAACAAGAAAGTAGGGACCCATCACCTGGTTTTAAATTATTTCGCGCGAGTTCCCACAGGAATAATATCTGCCCTTTTTTGCTGCCTTCAACCATCGAAAAAGCAAACACGAAAATTTCTCTATAGACACACTTTACTTCGTCCCACCTTTTACAACCAAACGTGTCATCACTGCGATGGCAGCGAGCGCTGTAATGCCTGATATAATCTTCAGTGTTTCAAGTAAAGTAGGGCGGACAAACTTCGCGTTTTTGTAACGGATTCAAACAATGATAGTAGATATAGCAGAGCAAACTGCGTACGTTACGCACTTTTTTCTTTTGGAAGAAAGTGTATCCCCCAACCTTGCAGGTACTGCGTAGTTTGCCTTGGAAGAAAAACAGCATTAAAGTAGGGGACACATGCGGAAAGGCAGGCCCGTCGCGTACTGTCCCATTTGCCCAGCGCTCGTCCTTTCTGCCTGTTCTGCTATTTCGCTTTTTTAACGCTGCTTTTTTTTGACGGTGCACCCTTTGTCAAAATTTTCTAGGCCAATCCTAAGCCTTCTCAACCACAAAGAATTCAACGAATAAGCTTTACTTTTAAATGTGTCCAAAATATTTTATGACAGTAAGCAAGAAAGACGTTTTCTCTAGCTTTCCGGCATAAAACGTTTCAGCCTCCCTCGGTACGTAAGCGTGTACATTGAATTTTTTCGGCCTGTGCATTCCCGGCTTGGTCTAGGAAATTTTAACAAAGACTGTACACTTTCAATGACTAGTCTAACTTCCTACTCTGGCGCTCCGGCTACTCATGCTGAACGACGGGGGAGTACTGTTGTCGACAAATTAAAGAGTGTCTTTCCAAAAGAGTTCCATCTCGTGTTTCACGCTTCCACTCCCCACTTTGGTTTGTCATCTCATAATCTGTTATAAGATTCCGCAACTTAGCGGACGGAACGAGGGTGGTTGGCAGGCGGAACGGAGACGTATTCATGGTGACGCACACATCAGTAATAGTTATCCGAAATGCATTCTTCTAGTGATCAGAGCCATAATTAGTGACTGAGCGTTAACTAAGGTTCACTTTTAACAAAATTTTGGCTCACACCCCCAAGAAGGTGTCCGCTAACAAATTTACTTAGGTGGCCAAACAATCTAGTCCATAGGTAGTACTTACGTGGCTTCTGTTGGATTTTTCTTTTGAAATACTACAACTAAACAAAGTATACCGCTGGCATTTAAACACGTCTACTGCTAATGTATACAGGCCTAACTCTAGGGGTTGAACGTTCTGGGTGATTGGCAATTCCAGAAAGAAGATTGCCATTTCAACAAAAAAGGGAGCGGAAGAAAGTATATCCCACAGATAGCATGACGCCTGCTGCTTTAGGCAGCCCCTAGGACAACACAACGGCTGGCCGGGAAATTAGCTAGTAAACTTACACTACTTTATATGTTTTCTTTAACGTTGGCCTAATTACTTACTGTTGCCTTTAAAATTGCAAGACTTTTATTGAGAAAAAGCAGTACTTGTATTGCACCACATTTCTATTTATTTTTTTACGGTCGCTGTAAACTACAAAGCATTTTTTGCACTTCGCTAATATTTAACTCACCAACGCGAACCGGTTCGGTTTGTGAAGGAGTCGAACCGGAACTGAACCGGAACGAAGTGAATTTGCCCGAGCCCGAACCATGACCCAACCGATATTTTTGCTCGGTTCGACACACTGATATATATATATAGAAAATAAGGGTTGGCAGTCAAGAAAACCTCGGAAAGCAAAGGGTAGGTTGTGGTGGGTCATAGAAAGAGATGAAGAATTTTTTGAGTCGAAAAGAAAGTGGTGAAAAAATGCCCGCCGGGTGGGTTCAACGCTGGTCGACCACTCTCGACATGTCGTAGACACTCGAGTCACGGCCCGGGGGTTAAAAAGAAGGTCCCCTTCACCCCGAGTAGTCCGAGTGGCGCTGGCTACCACCCCCAAGTGCAGGAAACAAAAATACCTTAACATAAATACCCGAGAAAGTGCTGGGGAAACAGCCCCGCCTGTAGCGTAGTGGTTATCGCACCAGACCGGTATTCTGGAGGTCGTGGGTTCGGATCCCACCCGGCGGGCATTTTTTCACCACTTTCTTTTCGACTCAAAAAATTTTTCATCTCTTTCTATGACCCACCACAACCTCCCCTTTGCTTTCCGAGGTTTTCTTGACTGCCAACCCTTATTTTCTGTCTTATTTTCACGGAGCAAGAGCAGTCCGAAAAATCCCCGAGTCATTACTCCTACAGGACAACTGGCAGTTCCTCGGGAAAGTCCGAAATATCCAGTAAGTACGAATTTTTGGAGTCCGAAATTGTTGCCAACGCCTTCAGCAACGAGACTTGCCTTGGTTTATTCAAAAGATTGCTTTCTCCCAATAGCGATGACGTCGATCTTAATGGCAGCTTTAAACAATTCGGCTAGATAATCTTGTAAATTAATGAAGTTGTTGCCGTTCACCAGGTACTTCCTTGCCCAGCCCTAAACGCCACAGGGGCACATTTACGCGACCGGCAGCCTCCGACCAAAGCCACCACTAAAAATCAGGTCTGAGATTTAGTGGTGCCTCCAGTTTTGCTTCACCGTTGCTAATATGCACTTAACGCCCCTGGTAAATCGGTTTTTCCACATTACGTCAAGAGTGATATTGGGTAGAGTCAAACTTGTATAGGTTTTTCAATACTTCGTACCTTTCTTGGTGAAAACAACGTTTTGCGGCGCCGGAATAGCCTATAGTTAGTTACCAAATGCTATTTAAAATAAAACAAGGTCCCAGTTTATTTTTCTTTCATGGTTGCTTTGACGCCCCGTACAGAGCGTGTAGGCAGACGCAGATAAGGAATAACGCCGACCACGATCTTAGGTAACTTCGGTGTGGAGCTGTTTTCGCTCCCAGAAAAAGAATTCTACCTGCTTTTTTATACCACTAACAATCTACAAAAAAATGGTGCAAAAAGTGACAGTTGTCTACTAATGCGTAAACATTCTTTCCAGCCGCTCTCTTATAAAACGACGGCTTCACCGCTATACAGAAGTGAATTGGTGGGACCATACCTTACCAAGAGTAATGCACGCAGTTTTATATCACAGTATACGGAAGCACCGAGTATCCCTCTGCATCCACAGGAATTATAAAATGCAACAATTGGGCATTTTTAGGGCGTGGGTCGCTGATGCCTGGTGCAGCAATCTGGTGGCCGACCTGTCCATCCACATTACGCGGGTTTTCCCGTCAACCAGACAGTGGATGACTCCTCCCTAGGCCAGGGAACGCATGGAAATGTATAATGAGATCGCTATGCACTACAGTTAAACCTGGATGTAACGAACCTCCATGTAACGAATTCCTGGATTTAACAAATTTTTTCCAATCCCCAACTCCATCTCCATAGAAGTCCATGTATTTGTGACCTCCACGTAACGAAGGTGTTGCGGTAATCGACCTGAATGTAACGAATTCGCGGCACTGATCATTTATGATTTTGAGCCGTAACACTACTAAAAATTTGTAAATACAACGCGCAAGTTCTATATAATAAAGGAAAAAATATGGGGCAAGATGGCGGGTAGAACGCATACGATTGCAGCAAGCAAGTGCGTGCCATCCATGCGAGCATCGATGTTTTGTGACGTCTGGTGGCGCTGCCGTGCCGAACGGGCGAGCGCACTCTGGTTAGGCTGGTCCGGTAGGTGTTCTGTTGTTAGGCGTAGCGCATTCTCAGCGCGGCGACGTCGTGGGTATCGTTGTGGCACTTGTAGAAACTGTTAGAGATCGCGGCGATGATGAAGGTTCGTCAGAGGCGGATACATTCCCGTTGCCTACAGCAAAGGAGGTCTTGGATGCGCTGGACGTGCTGCGCCGTCACGTCGGCTCGCAGGATGATGCGGAAGCTTTGGAGGAGTTCGTTTCTCTGGACCGCCGCGTTGCGTCGTCTTTGATGCGAAACACACAGGCGAAAATAACGCAGTTTTTTTGTGTTAAATAAACATTTGAGGTAAGTTGCGCTAAATCGGCATCTGCCGCATGTTTTTTTTGGTGTTCGTGATGATTTCCCTGGTGTTTACTTGAAAACTGCATGTAACGAAAACCTGGATGTAACGAAAATTTGCGAACTTTTTTCAATTTCGTTACATCCAGGTTTAACTGTATTGCCAAGAGAGACTAATATTCTCCACCCGATAGATCACTAAGCAAAATTCGGCAAGTCACCTAGACGCGGCTCCAGACTAATACATTCTATAACCACAATGAACTATCATTTATCTACCCAGGAGCTTTCCGACCCGAATGCTCCTTATGTGATGCCGAACGAGCAGGTTTAGCCCATATTTTGTGTGGCTGCCCCGAGGATTCCCGTTCCAGCGGCCTGCAATTACCGAATTCAGAGTAGTGGGAGGGCGAGATGGTCAGCACCGACCGTCGACGCAAGTTTAGAGCGTGGCAAGAGCGTTGGGGGTTGTTGTACGGAACCGTCTTGTCGCAACCCCTCGCGACAAAATTTGAGGGCCTATTCATCGTGATCATCACCGACATCCTATTTAGGTCGACTTCAGGACGAAGGCCTCTCCCATGGACCTTCACCGCTCTTGTCTTGCGCAGCCCGAGTCCATTCTTTGTCTCCGAATGTTGTTATCTGATCCCTCCATCAAGCTAATGAGCTTCCCCGTTTTCTAGATCCGTCTCTGGCTGTCCATTTTGTTCCCTTCGTGGTCCACCTATTGTCAGTTCGTCCCACGGTCAAAATGGCGAGGTTTAAAACTGCCTTATATGCTGTCCTATATATGATGGTGTTTTCTTGGTTTTTTTCGGTGCGGGTAAATTTGTGGTATGGTAGGCTATGCAATATCCGGCTCATGATCAGTGGCTGAATGAGTCTTACCATTTGTTCTTTTTTTTTTCCTACTCTTCTTTTGGTTAGGCGTTTTATAAAGTGGGCAATCGGTGACATTTTTTTTTTCTCTTTTTTAATGGCGATTGTGAGTTCGGCTCTGCCGCTTGACTCTGGAGCCACGCCGAGCATTCATACGTGACGACTGTTCTCTGGGAGGACATCCTTACCTGTTTTATTTAACTTTGTCGCGTGGAGTCCTCCATCGTTTGCCAAACGGTGCTTGCAGATGAGACAGAACCACGGAAATATTGAAAAGTAGTTTGGCAATTAATGTGATTATAACCTATATGCTGGGTTTTCCTGGCTTATCCTTCCGTCGTATCCTTGACCGACCCGTATGGCGTTTACGGTCTTTTGGCGGGGGAACGGGCAAAGGGGCGGAGTGATTTAGCACTCGATAAACGTGGCTGGAGATCTTTGGTACAGGCCTACCCCGTGCAGTGGGAACAAGGCTGATTATTATCATTATTATTGCTGTTATTATTATTATTATTATTATTATTATTATTATTATTATTATTATTATTATTATTATTATTATTATTATTATTATTATTATTATTATTGTTGTTGTTGTTGTTGTTGTTGTTGTTGTTGTTATTGTTGTTGTCGTTATTGTTCTTGTTATTGTTGTTGTTGTTGTTAGTATTACGAAGACGACCTGGTTTTATTTCAGTTCGTTTCTGCTCTTAATTAACGCCGTCCATGATTTATAAGACTTGCGTTAATCCTTTGCCACCATATTTAGTTAGCTGACTCAATTTAGGTGCGGGCATCACTTCCGGTGAAAAACACGTCTGCGTGGCTCAGTTGGTAAGGCGTTGTACTCTTGAGCCCAAGGACGCACGTTCGATTCCCGGCCGCGGCAGCCGTTTTCCTGATGGACGTAGAAAACTAAAACGGCCGTGTGCCGAGATTTTTTCGCACGTTAAAGATTTCCAGGTAGTCGACATTAATCTGGAGCCTTCCACTACGCCACGCCTCGTAGCCGAGGTGTAGCTTCGACACGTGAATTACCGGAAATTTGTATTTTTTATCTTCGCGTGGAATGACACTTCGATGTGATGACGTGAGTCGCGGGCACGGCTGGCGAATGTGTCTGTTGAGTATGCTATCACCAACGGGCAGGTGAACGAACTTCACTTTGCAGGCGTGGCACCAGCTGAAAATGCGTGTCCTTTCTTTCGTCTCCGCCGTAGTATCATTGTCATCCTTTACACACTTCAGTTGCCCTTGCATCATATTCAAAATTCAGGCCAGCCCTCGGATCTTGCTGCCCCAGTCATAGCTTCCGGAAGGGGGGGGTGCAGAGGTGACGTACTTCGGTGGACGCTTGATAAGCACGGCTGATAGCGGACGGCTAGCAGCCACGGGGAAATCGAAAAATGAGCCTAATAACGCTATCGCCTTAAAAATTGGCCCGGAACGTACAGCCGCCCACAGGCTTGCCACGAATGACGGAAAGCGTAGTTCGGACTTCCGCTAGCGCCACAAAGAGATAGCCATCGGGTGCTGGATACTGCTCTCGATATGCGCTTGTAATGCAGCTGGTGATTACTGGTGCGCAGATCGCTTTGACCGCTTTTTCGCCTGTGCCCGATCGCCGCGTAGGACCGCCCGTTTGGCTTCTACGTTTTCTTTCCGTTCTGTTTTCTGCAGGCGGATGCGTCCACTTGTGCCGCAGTAAAACATCGCAGGTCTTCTTATCGCGGGAACGTGAAATTGCTCGCCAAGACGGCGCAGATCGCGCGACTTACGAGTTCGGTCCAAGTCTGCCGATCTAACGACACAAATCTTATAAATAAACAGTGTCGTGCTCTCCCAAGTTAACCCATATACGCCGAAATTTGAAGCAATGGCAAATGTTAGATATTTTGGGAAGAAAATGTTTGTTGAAATTTGAGGTTTCCCCGATAAGGAACTACAACGCGTTCCTGGGGCATGCGGGGTCACATCTGCCTGCAAAAACCGTAGGAATGCCGCCGTCGAAAAAGCATTCAAAGTGGTCCAGGCATCAACTATTGCTAGCTGCCGTAAGCAGTATCTCGCACACGATGACTACTGCTTCGTGGCGCTGGCGGCAGTCAAAAAACTAGGAAGACATCCAAACTAAGAAGTCAGACTAGCACAAAAATACCACAAAGGCTATTTTTTTAATGGGGAGGTTATTGTATGCTTACGACCAAAATCACTGTGCAACGCCACCCCGTTACAAAGGGCAAGTCGCTAAGCATCATCAGCATCATCATCAGAGAAAGAGAGAGAGATTGAAACCTTAAATTTTTTGACAATAAATAATGGTTGGTTGCATTACAACACTCTGTTAATAATGGTTAGTTGCATTACAACGCCCCAGTTTCACCATTGTGAGTTCCCTCCCAACCTCTAATAGTACACAGTAGCCGACCGTTTTTTCGGACTCTGAAAATTCGCACTTGCTGGATATTTCGAGCTTTTCCGAGGAATCGCCAGTTGTCCCATAGGAGTAAATGACTCACGGATTTTTCGGACTGCTCTTTTATTCGGACTATTCTTCATTCCCCTCCAGGTCCGAAAGCTGTACCTGTAAATGCGACCAAATTATTTTATGACCGCGAGAAAGAAAGGTGTTTACACTAGCTTTCCGGCATAAAACGTTTCGGCCTTGTTCGGGACGTAAGCCTGTAAATTAATCAATCATATTTAGGGGAAATCCCCAAGGTGGAGTAAGTTTCTGCGAAGGAAAGTTTGACATCCACCCAAACGCAGCCATACGGCTACAAAGGAAAGCTATACAGCTTTCTCAGAAACTTGGCAGTTGAAGAAAAATTCGTCCTGGTCCAGGATTCGAACCCGGGACCATCGCTTAACCGTAGCAGTCGTTCTACCAACTGAGCTAACCAGGAGGCTAGTCGTTTGTAGCGCGATAGCGAATTGATCAACAACTCGAAGTGACTGAGGACAGGTGTTAATCGATCAGATTTAGGGGAAATCCCCAAGGTGGAGTAAGTTTCTGCGAAGGAAAGTTTGACATCCACCAAAATGCAGCCATACGGCTACAAAGGAAAGCTATGCAGCTTTCTCAGAAACTTCGTAGTTGAAGAAAAAAGAAAAAAAAAAAACCCGTATGGCTGCATTTGGGTGGATGTCAAACTTTCCTTCGCAAGCCTGTACATTGAATTTTTTGCGGCCTGCTCCCTTTCGGCTTGGCCTAGAAAATTTAGACAAACACTGCACGTACGCTGAAGGGCTGATCCGTTTTAGATTCCTTCATATTTATATTTAAGCGTGCCTCCAAGGTTTCCGGACGCAGGTCATGAACGCTTTTTTTTCTTCGCAGGTCCTCTTCCTGCTCAATCAACAGGACGATATCCGAAAACCCCCAGCAACTCAAATATTTCTCATCTACCTTATCGCTAACTTACCCATCCGAGCCAATTAAGTGCTTCCTTTGAGCAGGCTGTAAATGATTTGGCGCTTGTCGGCCTTGACTAGTGCCAAATGACCATCTCTGCCCCATTACCAAAGCTACATGCGTACGTAGCCGGTCATTTCTTGCTTCCGTATATGAGCAAGCCATCCGTATGTAGATGGTCTCGCTGCCTTACCGAAACCAGTAGAACGCCATGCTGCTGTTCTTGGGGACACCACGGCCTGCGAGAGGAGACAAGGGATGCTCCCAATCAGGGCTCAGCAACCTGCGGCCCCCGGCACGACGTCAGAACCCCCACTCTCGTCACTTCATCTCTGAAGCCGACATAGCAGTTTTGACCTCAAATGGGCCTAGACAGGAACAAAAAAAGATCGCTTCCAGTTGGCATTGACCCCATCTTCACACTACTTCACTTCCTGTCTTTGCATAAGTACAAAAAAGACCCCCCCCCCCCCCGCCCCCCCCTCGCCATCCCTCCCGATCTGCCGTCCGGTCCACGCCGGTTCGTCTTTAGGCAACTGAGTCCTCCGCCTCAAAAGGTTGCTGACCCCTGCTATAAATGTCGCAACGCTGCAGTGAGTACTATAATGAACATTTACAAAACGCCATATCGGCGGGGACCATTAGTACGCAGGAGCCACAGAAACTAGCGTTTTGTCAATACCCGCCATGTTCCCTTGTTGCTGCCGGCAGTAGCAGTGATGCTATGCGCAGCTCAATTTTTCTTGAACTTGCGCCACTTCTATAGTTGGTTTTCCTGCTTTAACTGCCCTGTCCGCCATCTCTGTAGAAGATGAGAAAAATGGGCTAGGCTGCTTTCCACCTCCTTTTTATCGTTCACACGCCGTAGGTAATCACACGGCTAGCAACCTGAGTTACAGAGGGCCTATTCTGGCATCGCAGCTTGGTGGCCTGGTGCACTGGGGAGGACAATAAAGGGAACCGAAAATGCACTCCTCCTCTTTCCCCTCCCATACGGAGTATGCTTCTCCGTGTACCTGGTACCTCTTTCGCACAGGTTCCAAATTTCTTCGATGCGTGATACTTGCAACATAACC
>NW_027526203.1:362270366-362305664 GCF_048455015.1 Haemaphysalis longicornis | reverse complement strand
TAACCCCATATTAGGGCTCGGTTTTAATCAGCGGCAGCGTATGCATATGTACAGACCCGCGCAGAAGCAAACGGAGCACGGGAGTGGTGGCCGAACTAGAGTTCCTGTATATCGCGTAGCGCAAGAGTTGCGCGTCTGATTGCCACATGCCGCGAGTTCCAGTTCGACAGAAAGCCCGCTTTCAGTGCTGCGCACGACCTGGAACTCAAGATGGCGGATGGACGCGCAACTCTGCTAGAGTGAACTAGCTAACTCTGCTCCCCTAGGAACTCTAGGCCGAACTGCATCGCTGTGCCGCGTATGGGCGCCGACGGGAACCAAAGAGCGCCGGTCACGGCCGGACTGGAGCAGCGGCGAGGCGCGCCCGCCGCTCCTCCAGCCCGGCCGTGCGCCGGTCTAAATGTTTTCGCACTGTCACCGCCACCCTATCTGATATGTTTAATCGCCGCTCTGCTGGCGTGTCATACTGGGCGTGACAGTCTTCAAAAGGCCGTGCTGGGCTGTAGAGGGGCGCATTGCCACTCGCAGGCATCAGCGGCGACCGAAGCCGCCGTTGTTGAGCTGGACGAAGCGACTCGCGCTCGTAAACGTGCCTTGTTGAGCGCTGTAAAGGATGGAATAAAATTGTAGGCCGCTACGGTTCGCCATAGCATGTATTTGAGATATAATTAATCGTACGCCGGCGATAAAATTGCCCTGGACAATATAGAAAGCACATTAACAGAAATTCTAGTTATTTGAAAAAAAAAAAATCTCGCTTCCAACATTTCTTTTTAAATTTTGGGGTTTCTCCACGTTATTGCTGCCACTCTGTCCAGGTCTGTTCTGAAGAAAGGGAAATAAAAAAATGCCCATGCGGTGAAAATTCTGTATTAAAGAACGCCGTAAAGAATTGGTACAATTGTTGTATTCTATTACAGCGGGCCTCATAGGGCGCATAATTTGTTGTCGCCTTAACTCTTTCGCTCCCGTTGACGAGTATATCATGAGATTTTGTACCAAAGTGACCGATGACTAGTATGGTCGTCATCGGTCATGAAGACTATACTAGTCATAGGTCATTTTGGAGACCTGACGGCGCTTTTTTGCAAGACATTTATGCCGTGCGGTGAAGCCATCTTAGAGCAATCTTTTTTACATAATTAAAGAAATAAAGGAATGGTATTTCATCGAAATATTGGTGCCGTGTGAAGTCATCCTAGGGCAATCTGTTTTACACAGTTAGAGAAATAAAGGAACGTTATTTAACTGAAATAATTGCGCCGTTTCATTCAGAACAAAGAGCTCTACAAATTGATAGAAAAACATTTTTTGGTAAATTTGGTACATTTTTTTCTTTTTTTTACGGTACGGAAAGGGTTAAAACCGACATTGTTTTTTTAGCGAGAACCGTCTATTAGTTAAGAACACGTTACAGCTTTTAAACCATTTGACGCCAGTTGACGCTATTGTAATATAACGCTAATTGTAATATAATTGTAATATAACTTGTAATATTGTAATATAACTTATTTCCCGATAGTTCCGGGTAATGCAACAGTTACTGCCGTTTTCCGTAACCAAACTCCCTCCGTAGATGACCATTTGCTGACAGCAGACAGTAATTCTGTATCGTTTACAACTTCACTGTTAACTCAATAACACCAAATTTAGAGCCGTTTTCTGTATTCATACTCCCCCGAGGCGCCCTACCACGGTGATCGTTCTGCGGTCGACTGCTCTCATATGAAGTCACGGAACATCACCGTCTCGCTCGCCGCCGCTATCCCCCTTGGCCACACAGCCCCTACCAACGCTCAGGAGCGCCTATGGGGACCCCTCCAGACCAACTCCCGCGACAGTTGTTCCCTCCCCCACAAGATCCATCCCTCTCAGTCCCCTTCTCCCAACTGTCCCCTCTGTGACTCCTGACACTCTCACTCACACCATGTGTCCCCCCAGTCTGCAGCATCGAGCCGTGTGAGGACGCGCTGGGCAGCTCGCAACCGGGGGTGTAGCTACTTATATATGGTTGACCGAGCCGCCAGCATCGCCGCCAGCCATCAGCCGGCGGCCACCTCGCGTTCCTAAGCCAACTTGCTCGGAAAATAAAGTTATTTCTCCCTGGCCATGCTTCACGGCGTAAAAAGCAATGTGCCTTCAAAAACCCAACTTACACCGACCTCAATTCACCGCTAAGCACAAATGAATTGTGAGAAGACAGTTTTCTTTTACGGGAAATATAAGCCATCTTCTATTATATATGAAGGCCCTAGGACCACTTTTATGTTTTTAGGATTTTTTTTTCCACGCTGGGATCCGTTTTTTTCGGGCGGAAAAGCTGCTCAGGAAGGAGCGTGACGCGATACCACACTCGACTGTCGTAAAGGCCAGCCCTAGAACAGCTCCGCTGTTAAGAATACCTTACCTTGCTCAGTAGCAGCGCGACAGTTATTTCAATTAGACCCATATTTCTAAGGGTGCCTGAACAGAAATGGACAACGTCCCAAGTCTTGAGGGTTCTGGATAACTTTGGTTTGGATATTTACGCAAGGCCGCATGATAAAGCTTACCATTGCGTTCTCGTAACTAACTTTCAGGGCTTTATTTCCTTTTTTATGTGTAGTTTTGGGGGTTCTTTGTATATTAAAGCAAAATTAAGCTTTACTACTTTCATCCAGCGGCTTCGCGGAGGATGCGCAAGTTAACCTTTTGACCGGCGACACACCCCTCGAATCGCATCACGTGATTCGCCGGGCCCGCTGTCGGCGCTGCGCACAAGGCCCCATTTTAAGTCGTTCTGATCACATCGCGGCCGCTCCCGTCGCTCTGGCGACGGAGCGGCCGCTAAGCTGATCGACAGTCGACCAAACCCGCAGCCTCTCACGCATGCGCCGCTGGGGCGTCTCGAGCGATGTGACTCATCTTTGGCCGCGTTCGCCGTGAAGAGGAGCGCCGCGTTCGCAGAGAATGAAAGCGAGGCCGAGCCTCCTTCTGTGAGCTTTGCACGGGAGCGAACGTCTTTGAGCCGTTGTCGGCAATACAACTACATCGAAGCTTAACCAAGCGAAACCAAGACTCAACCAGACTAAGCCAAGCTTTTGCTCTGCATATGCAAGGTTAGCTGAGCTAAGCCGCTTCCATTTTTTTAACATTTTTTATCATTATTTTTGCGCACTGTCCCGAGTTCGTGGCGGTAACTGTTGTTTTAGCGGAACTATCGGGAAATAAATTATATGACAATTAGCCGCTAAGAATTATGCACCACAGCTCCGCTAGTCATTAATCTTCACAGAATGGAAGGGCACTGAATTTTGTAACGCGCGTGTCGAAGCATCAGCTGATTAATATTTCCTTTATCTTACCATCGACATAACAGCTCAAAAGGGTTTCATTTAAGGCTGCAACATTTTCTGAACTAATTAAAGGTGCTCGTTAAAAATAACAACGTCGGTTCTAATGCGACAAAATAATATGCGCCCTATGAGGCCCGCTGTAATAGAAGACAACGATTGTATGTATTCTTTGCGGCGTTCTTTAACACAGAAAATTTCCAACGCATAGACATTTTGTAGTTTTATTTATTCAGAACAGACCTGAACTGAGTGGCTGCAGTAACTTGGGAGAAACCCAGAATTAAAAAAATTAGTGCCCTTCCACTCTGTGAAGAAGGATGACCTGCAAAGCTGCCCGTCCTCCACGGAGTACACGAAACGAAACACGTTTGTTTGTAACTTACCACTGATCATAGCTCCTAGCCAATTACCTGAATGAAATTTCGAAAGGCACGAGCTTTATCCTAGCGGACAATCGTAGAGCAGTCTCTTTCCCTCCCGCGTCGTAGGCATGTTATTGTTTGTGTAACACGCCAACGCAATCCGCTCTACCACTGAGGACACCGGACCGATCCATTGGGCTGTTTGGCGGCGACGTTTAAACCTCACGCCAACACAACGGACATGTCATCATTAAGGGCATGAAACCTTTAGCTGCGCATGCCCCCCCCCCCCCCCCCCCCGCCCCCCCCCCCCCCCCCTCTCTCTCTCTCCTCCCTCTCTCCTCTCTCTCTCTCTCCTCTCTCTCTCTCTCTCTCTCCTCTCTCCTCTCTCTCTCTCCTCTCTCTCTCTCTCTCCTCTCTCTCTCTCTCCCTCTCTCTCCTCTCTCTCTCTCTCTCTCTCTCTCTCTCTTCTCTCTCTCTCTCTCTCTCTCTCTCTCTCTCTCTCTCTCTCTCTCTCTCTCTCTCTCTCTCTCTCCTCTCTCTCTCCACTCTCAACCCGTGCACGCATAAACCGGCAACCGGTCATGAGCGGATTCCTTTAGGAGTGAAAGACACTGTCGAGCATGTCACTCTGAAAGACATTTAAGCTTAACAAGTGACATTGGCCCACGTCGGCGTTTCAAGCGGGCCAGTTGCTGTTCGTCCGGCAGGGATTCGCAGCTATAGCTTAAACTTGAGGCGGCAACGGCGGTTACAGCGGCTTTCTGTTGTTTTCGCGCCAATTTACGCTTCTGTTCGGGCTGACGCATCTTCAATTTCATTCTTCTTCATCCAAGCGAACCACATACGTTTGTCCCACAGCGAGCTAACACCTCGAAAGCCTCGATCTTTATTCTGGAAGACACACACACGTGGGTGTCCCCTTTCGCTGCCAAGTCGTAAACATTTTATTATCTGTGCAACATATCAACCCAGACCCAAAACGCTCGATAGCGCTGGACAGCTGACAGGGCGCATTGAGCAATGAGACTCTCACGTTTAAATCTGCCACCACCACAACGGGTATGTCATCAATAGCGGCATTAAAAAAGAGCCATGAAGAGAAAATACAACTTCGTTTAATTTGAAAGAACTAGGATTCAGTATCTCACTCAGCTCCATTACAGCCACAAAAGATGTTTTTAACAAAAAAAAAAGCAAGGAGTATTTAAAAACTTTCAAATTTTGCGCCACAGTGACGTGTTATGAGCAAGAATGACGTCATACGGGCCAACAATGAAACATAATTTTCAGTGCGTTAACTGCACGTTAGCATTCAAGTGATGCGGTCAAATGCAACTACAGGCCCAATTACAGACGTCCAGTCATGCGTCGTCGCGACAGGTCAGTCAGGCCGCCTTAGGCGGCCGCCAATCGCACAAACAAGGTTCCGTGACGTCATAGAAAAGTTGCGGGAAATTGGCTAGGGGGTCGCGACTGCTTCACACGTTTTCTTTAATATATCCGTTATTTGTTCGAAGATTGCGATGATATTGGTATCATTGTTATCGGGACTAAGCACTCTTTCTAATAAACCCAACTTATATTTTGTCTTCATGGCTCCTTTAAGCCCTGCTGTGCGTGCATGCCCCGCCCCCTCCATCCACCCACCACCCGTGCACGCCTAAACCGGCAACCGGGGATGGGCGCATAATTAGGCGTGAAATACACCGGCGAAGGGAGAGAGGAAGATTTGATACGCGGCCAGACTAAGATCTATTATTATTCTTACGCCAGAAGAACTACTGGTCAACGAGGGCCGCCGACGCGACAATGTCTCTTGCAATGGCTTTCAATGTAAAGAAGAATTATGTGCTCACGCCGGCGTTCCAATGGAGCAAGTTTGGGAAGGCTTTGTGCCGACGCCGAGTTTGTCAAACAAGAACTTCGGAACGAGCTTGAGATGTGTTGCCGAGGCTCTTGGCCGCAGCCGGGGAGAGGAATATACGAGGCGAAACTATCAGCTTCTCTGGCCTTTCGAGAGAGCTTGCACCGCCCCTAAAATCATAACCAGGACTCACCCCGCCGGCGATCCCACTTGAGAACGCCGGGAAATGACCTCCGCGTTATCCCATTACTTTTCCCGACTGTAAAGATCTGACTATCCAGAATCCGTGCCAGTCGAAGTTCTCGGCAATATCCGCGAGGTGTCAGACAAGATCAGAGGCGGAATTCTTCAACGTAGACTATAAAAAAAATACTACCTAAAAATCCACGGAGAGGTAGCCATTTACAGCTCCGCTGTAAAAGCTTTCTGTGCGCATTTTTAAGGTTAGCGTATACAGATGCAAGCACAGGAAACTGCTGGGATTTAGGTCTAGTCACGTACCTCGCTCGAGGCAAATTCACGAGCTCCTCGGCACCATGAGACCGCGTTCTGTGAGGAAAGCGAACGTCCCAGTGTGGGTGCCATCGAAGTCGTACTTCTTCAAAACATGGTTAGGACCTCGGAAGCGTTCGGTCACGTGTTCGCATCATGCGCTTCATACCCCATGACCCAAGAGCACTGCCAGGAGGACTTCCCAGCCCGGGGGCCCAAGTCCTGGTACATAAAATAAGAGCCGGGGCTGCTCCTACGGAGGACGTGCTGGCAAAGTGGCGGGCGTACGTTCCCCGCCGCTCAAGACACCTGAAGGAACCCCCCGAGAACTGCAGGGAGACGACCGTCGTGACCTGCTCCTCGTGTCGCGTGCCATGCAGCGAGGCCTACAATGCACCACATGCTGTGAGAGTGCTCGGAGCTCGAGGCGGAGAGATGAGCTCATTTTCCGCAGAACTCAAAAATATCCCCAGTGCACTTCCTTTCCTTTTCCTTTCCCGCAAACCACAACTCAACTCAGACTCTCCAGAAGTGGGCATCGCACCCAAAAGAGACTGTCATGTCCTTGTGGGCTTTCGCAAGTACCATGGGGATACGCAAGATGATGTGGACGCCCACACCTCTTTCACCACCTTCTCCATCCCTGACTAGATCTTGAGTCAACCCTTCTAAATAATAATAATAATAATCAATCAATCAATCAATCAATCAACCTTTATTTTTGGTGCCCAGGAACAACCCTAGGGTCTTGGTACTGGTACACCATATACAAGCATTCATAAAAACAAACTAAAATCAAGACAACACAACACAGAAAACCGTATATATGAAAGAAACAATAAGATAAAAATAGTTACAGAGATCCCAGAAAGCATAACAGCAAAACAGCAAAAAAAAAAAGGAAGATAATAATAATAATAATAATAATAATAATAATAATAATAATAATAATAATAATAATAATAATAATAATAATAATAATAATAATAATCAATCAATCAATCAATCAATGTTTATTATAGTGCCCAGGAACAGCGGAGGCCTTCGTGCTGGAGCACTCAGAGGGGAAAATGCAGCACTGTAGTACATCAACAATTTGCTAATAAACACTCAGTGAGCAAAAAAAAAAAAAAGAAAGAAAGACCTACAAAAACGGCAAAGAAGATTATAAATAAAATAGTGCAATCCAACCGACTTTACACAATCAAGTCGTGCTGGCGCACAGACAAGGTATAAGACAGCAATGAAATGCATCAACAGCTGGCAAAAGAACACTGAGTGAGCAAAAAATAAGAAGAAACTACAACTTCAAAGAAGAATAAAAATACCATAGTGTAATTTTAGGCAACATTACACAATCAATAGAAACTGTAATGTCTGGTCAGTTGCAAGAAGACATCTTACAATAAGCGTAACTATACGGAAGGGTGAGTGAAAAGAAGAAAGTTTTTACAAGATTCGGGAAGCGTACATTTTCAGTTTCAAATGGACGCATGAAGTGAATATGGCAACTTTTAATGATAAAAACGGCAGAAAAAGAAAAAAAATCTACGATAATTACAGTCGCAGTATCAGCACAATACACGAATAACCAGGAACAAGAACAAGCTCGGTGAAGTCAATGCACACGTCAGGACGATAAGTGAAGAAAAATAGCACTGCCAAGATGAACCTAGTGTGTCAGAGCTGACAACCCGGCCAAAAACTCCCGAAGAGGACGCTGAAAGATATCGAGCTTCTCGGAGTGAACATTATGCAGATGCTGCATCCTTTGAAGAGGAGAACGTGTGCTGAGAGCTAATAATAATAATAATAATAATAATAATAATAATAATCAATCAATCAATCAATCAATCAACCTTTATTTTTGGTGCCCAGGAACAACCCTAGGGTCTTGGTACTGGTACACCATATACAAGCATTCATAAAAACAAACTAAAATCAAGACAACACAACACACAAAACCGTATGCATGAAAGAAACAATAAAGTAAAGATAGTTACAGTAATCTCAAAAAGCAAAACAGCAAAAAAAAAAAAAAAAAGAAAAGAAACAGGAGACCTAACGTTGCAAGCCATGACACTCGGACAGCGAAACGTTCAAGGCACGTGACAAACAGGAAATACTCACTGAACATGACAGAGATAAGTTATACGCATAACACGAAGGTTTTATAACAAAATGTTCGGAAGTTTCAACTTTGAAAGTTCAGCATTACAATAATAATAATCAATCAATCAATCAATCAATCAATCAATCAATCAATCAATCAATCAATCAATCAATCAATCAATCAATCAATCAATCAATCAATCAATCAATCAATCAATCAATCAATCAATCAATCAATCAATCAATCAATCAATCAACCTTTATTTTCGGTGCCCAGGAACAACCCTAGGGTCTTGGTACTGGTACACCATATACAAATCGTACATAAAAACAAACTAAAATCAAGACAACACAACACACAAAACTGTATGCATGAAAGAAACAATAAAGTAAAGATAGTTACAGTAATCTCAGAAAGCAAAACAGCAAAAAAAAAGAAAAAAAGAAAAGAAAAGAAAAGAAACAGGAGACCTAGCGTTGCAAGCCATGACACTCGGACAGCGAAATGTTCAAGGCACGTGAAAAACAGGAAATACTCACTGAACATGACAGCGATAAGTTATACGCATAACACGAAGGTTTTATAACAAAATGTTCGGAAGTTTCAACTTTGAAAGAAGTTCAGCATTACAAGCACTGGCACTCAAACCTACAGAAATTCAAGCAACGCAAAACCAGGAAATGTGAAAAACAAACAAACAAGAACATGATTTGCCTAAAATAAATACAGCACATAAATTTGCAATGACTAAAGGCACTTAAGCTACAACAGTTTTCAAGTCGTTTGAGAACAAAGAAAAATAGCTCTGAAATATATCAAGACGATCAGAATATTCATTATATGCACATTGTATTCTGCAGATGGACGAGCGTCTTCTACTTAAAGCATCTGTTCTAAAAGTTCGAAATGTTCGGAAAAGTTTGTTCGGCAAGTTGACATTGATAAGTGTAACCAAGTCGTCACACAAAATATCCCCATGAAGAAGTTTATAAAGAAAGATAATATCAGCTCGCATTCGTCGACACCGAAGGGAAGGAAGACTTTTCAGAAAAGGCACACTGCCGTTAGCGTCTTCTAGCACATGACGGAAGCGGTGCTTAAAGATAAAGAGGAACTTATTTTGAACTCTTTCGATACGGTCACTATTGGACTTGCAAGTTCCATTCCAAACAACAGAGCCGTATTCGAGAAGAGGTAGGCAGAGAGCCGAATACAACTTTAAAAAAGGAAGAGGACCTTTAAACTTTCTAGAATACCTGCAAACAGCACCCAGACATCGAAGAGAGCGACGGGTAATTTGTGTAACGTGGGAAGAGAAAGTCAGAGAAGAATCAAATAGTACTCCCAAGTCTCGAATTTCAGTCACCCTCGGCAATGCAGTGCTTGCAATTTTATAAGAGTATTGCAGCTGTTGAGTTTTTCTACTATAGGAGACAACTTTCGTTTTTGAGGGGTTCAAAATTAGGTCGTTTTTGGTGCACCAACGATGGAATGACGCAATATCAGCCTGAAGATAATTACAGTCATGAATATTGCGCACTTCTCTAAAGATTTTCATATCATCAGCATACAACAAAAAAGAATTTTGAATTACAGAAGCAACATCGTTAATGAAAATGGAGAAAAGAAGGGGACCCAGAACAGATCCCTGGGGTACACCACTTGTTGCTTTGTACCTAAATGAAGTTTGACCGTTAACACTTACATAGCAATATCGCTGCTGGAGATAGCAACGTATAAGACCCACCAAAGAAGCGTGGACATCTAACAGAATGAGCTTGGCAAGCAATAACGAGTGGTTGACTACATCAAAGGCCTTGCTCATGTCACAGTAGACCACATCAAGCTGGCTTCTACCAACGATTGCTGGGACAGCCTGCTCCATGAAGCACGCGAGGTTTGTGGAAGTTGAACGACCACGCATAAAGCCATGTTGATTAGGAATGAGGACGTGTTTAAGTGAGAAAGACAACACCATATGAAGAGATAACTCGAATAGTTTAGAGGCAGAACAAAGGAGCGAGACTGGCCTATAGTTTATGGCGTCAGTTTTTGGGCCTGACTTGAATACAGGGAATACGCGAGAGATTTTCCATGAGCGAGGGAACGTGCCAGACCGGAGACAGTTATTAAACATTGAAGTGAACACTGGAACGAATATGTTTGCATACGTTTTTAGAATGGCGCCAGGAATACCATCTGGTCCACAAGAAAGCGAGGGCTTTAGCCGCTTGATACTGGTCCGCACGATGTTCTCATCCAGTTGGAAACAACCAGAGTTACCGCCCTGGTGACAAGGGGCGCTACTGTTATCACTGCCACCGCTAATTCCAAAAAAAGAAGAAAACTGACGAGCAAAGCAGTCGGCCACCTCCGCAACCTCATTGCCGTTGGAGTCTAGTAAACGAATAGATTCTTTAGTTTTACTAGATCTTGAATGAATGTACTTCCAGAAGGCTCCCGGTTGATGGGTTGCTTTAGCTTCTACTGATGCCAGGTACGAAGCATGATCACGCTTGTGCAATATTTTGCATAAGGCACGTAGGCGCCGAAACTCCTGAGTGAACTGGTTCGCACCAGAGCGCTTCATCTTTCTATGCGCACGTTCTTTGAGTTTAAGGGCATCCCGCAATTCAGAAGAAAACCAGTGTGGGAATTTGAACTTCTTTGGTAAATATTGCGGGATGTATTTCTTCATACCCAAAAGTACAATCTCAGTAAAACGGTCAACTTGTTCATTGACATCAGGTTCGTCAATGACTGTCGACCAAGGGACAGCAGAAAAGTAATCATACAGCCCAACGTAATCTCCCCGGGCGAAAGCGTAGCGAGGTTGCGTGTTGCAGGAACTTACGGAATGGTGGAGCATTGTGGGAAGGGAACAGGAAATAGAAAGAGGAGGATGAAATCTGTCAGGTCTAACTAAAGGACAATCAGAGTGTGACACACTAACATCATCAAAATTCGAAAAACACAGGTCCAAAATGTTTCCACTGCAGTTTTCTATGTGATTATGCTGTGCCATGGAAGTGAAAGACGAAAAATCTAGTAATCTATTACCCTTCTGTTCAATGTGGTGGTTATGGTGGGAACAGGATAGATGGCTCCACTGAACGCCAGGAGCGTTAAAGTCTCCAAGAAGGAGGACCTTGCGGTTGCATTGAGTAATAAGCTCTTGTTCAATGGAGGAAACTAACTGATTGAATGCGTCAGGAGCTACATCAGGGGGAATGTAAAAAACCCCAACAAGAAGTTTTTCAGTTTTAGAGATAAGAATTTCAACCCATACAGACTCATCTGCATTCTGAATATCACTACAAAGCACACTCGGGAGAGATTTGTCGACGGCAAGAAGGACCCCACCCCCTTTTTGTTTGCTTCCCGTCAAGGCACGATCACTACGATATACATGGTAATTTTGAGGGAAATAATCGCTGGACAGAATATCAGGGCACAACCAAGTTTCAGAGATAGCTATTAACGGAAAACACGAAGCCAGAACATTACCAAAGAAGTCAGTTGCCTTGGTACGAAGACCGCGCACATTCTGATAAAACACATCCAAAGTACTAGTCATCATTGCGTTTCTTATGTGATGCGCTCAGAGCTGTGAAGCATGCCTTCGCGAAACATGCCTCGAAACTCCTTAAAGAGGCAGTCTTTCGGCCAAACAGCGGGGTCATTCAAGCGCTCGAAAAACTCTTCACTGACGGATATATAAAAGGATGCGTACGTGTCAAACTTCGTCTTCAGTCGTCGGCAGCTCAAGGACGAGACACCTAAAGTTGACAGATGGGCATTAAGGCTAGCAGAGGTGGTGGATGGGGAAAGCTTTGAGACGAACATAGCTTTGGGGCGCTTCGGCTGCGGAACGACTACGAGTCCACATGTGTCCGATGCACCTACACATGCCTGGCTACGGCGCTTCTTCTCAATAGTAGGAGGGTTACGATCAAGCACAGACACAGATTGCAGCGGGGAAAGTGGGGACGGAGTGGGAGGCAGTGTCGGAAAAGCCGAAGACACCGACTGCAGCGGAGCCGACGTAGCCGACGGCGACACTTCTTTGTAGACAACTTGCGTGAAAGAAGGCTTTTCCGAGCTGCGACGTACTTCATCCTGCAAGGCAGGGGGGCGACGAAGCAATTCGGCACGCAAGGAGCACAACTCCGCACGCAGGGAACTAACCACTTTCGCATAATGGGCGCGGTCTCCCTCCCTCTCTTGACGGAGGCGGTCGAAAGAGAGCGCGTTTTCCCGGCGCATGAGGTCGTTGTTCTCCCGCAGCCGGGCCACTTGGTCGCTGAGGAAAGAAATACCGTCCAGCGCGTCGATGAGGAGCGCGCGGAGACCGGCAGCTTCGGCGTCAAGGTCAACCGGCTGGGACGGCGGGGCCGGGGCCTTCTCGACGACGGGCGGCGAGTCTCGTCGAAGGGAGCAGGGGGAAGGAGCCCCGCTTGCGGACGTGCCGATGTCGTCGCCGGCTCCGCTAGGCCTAGCCGCCGCCTCAGCCGTTTCACAGATGTTGCACTTGAACGGCCGAGCGCCAGAACTCAGGAGTTGAAGCTCAGCGTCCGGCCACACAACACACTTCGCGTGCACGCGTTTGTTACAGGAAAGGCAGCGGAAAAACTTTTGTTTACCGTAAAAAACACAGGAGCATAGAATACAGCAATCCTTGCTGGGCGCCATCTTGCCGCAAGATGGCGATAATAATAATAATAATAATAATAATAATAATAATAATAATAATAATAATAATAATAATAATAATAATAATAATCAACTTTTATTCAAGTGCCCAGGAACAGCCGAAGGCTTCGTACTGGCGCACTGAGAGGTAAAAAAAGGCAGCGCTGAAATACATGAACAGCTGACACATAAACAGCCAGTAAAAAAGGTGGGTGAGTGAAGACCAATAAAAAAATTTGAAATACTACAAAGAACAAAATTAGAAGTGGCATCCAACCTACATTACACGATTAACAAAGACTGTAAATTTTGGTACATTAAAAAACACATCGTATAATAACCATAGAAATAGTATGAAGCATCAATTACACATGAATGTATGAAACAAAATACAGGAAATATTCGTGACTATTGACAGAAAATGATAAATTATAGAAATATTTGTTACTGTGGCTTTCCCGGAACCCAAAAAAGTTCCTGTGTATATTTTATTTACTTATTTTCTTTTTACAGCGGCCGTAATTTGGTTTCGTTGGTGTAGTCGCCAGCAACTAAGGTCACTTTTTGCGTTTGATGAAACATCTAGGCTTTCGCCTTGAGAAGTATATAGAGTTTTTTTGTAGATCTGTGTGGAATCGTATTTTTGCAATTTTCCATATTTCTTTTTGAAAAAGAAAACATGAAAAACCTGTTTTTTCCCCGCTCCTCAAAATTTCATGAAAACTTACATCTCTACTGTGGACTAGCTGAGGCTGGTCGGATGGGTCTGGGCTGGCACGCATGGCGGCCCACTGCTCGGGGGAGGGTGACGGGAGATGTGGGAGGGTGGGGGTATGGGCGCATGCCCAAACCATATGGTAAAGCGTGCTACATTGAAAGCAAGCAGTAGTGACAAGGGGGGGAGATACGAAGTAGGGGGTGTGTGGATAGAATGGAGGAAGGTGCCGTTGTGGAAGGTGTTAGTTTGAAGACGTCTGCAGTCGGCAGCCTCGTCTTTCGTCAACTTATCACCGCAGCAGCGGAAGAGTGCGGCGGGACAGGTGAGAATCGGGGAGCATGTCGCGATATATGCGGGGGACGACGTGATTGTCCTCCTCAAGAGGTGGTGCGGCGATGGGGGAAACGCCGAATATCTGCTAATTATACCGAGAGGACGAAGTCGCAATTGCTACCGATGTTAACGTGCCATCGAAACGTCCAGAGGAACTAGGCGTGATTAAAATGCATAGATTAATCTGTAAATTAGGCTTCCTAAACTTTAATTTATATCGCCCACAGTGTCTTTTGTCATTGTATTTCTTCTACTTTATCCTGAATCATCGGAAAATGCGGCTTCGGGTAGCGTGTCGAAGGGATTTGACCGCGCTCCTCTTCTTTCGTTCCGTCACTGTTGATAGAAGCCGCGACACTTTGTGCCCCGTTCAGTCCCTTCTGTCTCACACGACACGCCTGCTATCGCTCGGAATTCTCAGCCTTGGTTCTTCATCAGTGAGTGGTTGCGGTCGCCTCAGGGCTATTGCAGTAACGACAGCGCGGGTGACGACACAAGGTCAGGGAAGGGGGAAGGGGGGGTGGAGGGGACGTAATGGCATGATCAAATGGCACGCTCCTCCTTAGCCACGCAACCACTCAAAGGTGACTGACCAACTTCGAACGGCGGCACAGTTTGTACTGATCCCGTAACGGCACACGCTCCTGTCATTTGACCACCAGTTCAAGCGACAAGAGCGCGCGCAATTGCGTCATCATGGTTGCTGCGGGTGTAGCGAGCGTTGCTACGGTTGGTTGCAATGGTTGCTACGGTCGCAGAGTTTCTATGGTTGCGAAACGCAATAGATGCAGATTTTTATTCCGTTTGAGAATGAACCGGGGTGTATACAGTGGGTTATATGCCTCTATTCAACCCCAAGAAACCCATGTGCGAATCTCAATGCCGGCAATTTTTTTATGCAGCCTTGTTTTAATTGGAGGGCAAAAAACATGAAGCGTTGCAGACTGACAGACGGGTTTTCGCGATTAGTCTACATAAAAACGCTGCGCATTTGAACCGAATTCTCTCGCCCCGATACAATCGTTGAGAGTTCTGTGTGACCTTCTACGGAGATTTCAGTACAGCTCTCGCACCTGTGTCAGGAGAAATTTGAAATGGGGAACATCTGCCACCTCCCATGCGGCACAGCAGTTAAGCCTTGATGTACCCACACAAAAAACATGACCAGATTTGATCTCTAATGATATTCGTCCCATCACCCTCTTATCCTCGGGTTACAAGATTATCGTTACGAATCTGGCCCGGGGGCTTGAGAAGGCCATAGGCGGTACGATTGGTCACCATCAGACTAGTAGCTTTAAGAACCACGCTCTGCCACCTCTAACTTCCACAGTTCGCGGGCGGCCTTCTGCGTGTGCAAACACATGTGCTCCAATTTAACCTGTTTTGGAGTTTGCGGAACGGTGGTACGAGTCCCTTCAACGTGGAGCTCAAGCTAATCATCCAGCACTTCTTGTACTTCTGCTGCCAGCCGGACTACTTCATTTGCGCGGAACAGCAACTACTCAGATGTCCACATTTGGCAAGGGGGCTCGCCAGGTCGCATAGCATGCGTCACACGAGTTTCTACAGAGGTCGTCTGCGAGCCCGGGATGTTAAAAGGGAACTTTTCGCGGTACTACCGACTTCTCTACTGAAATCTCAAGGCGAAGGTCCTTCCGCCGTCCCTTGATCGGGCAACCACCCGTGGGCGCGCCAATGGCGCACGACGTGAGATGCGCAGGCGCGGTAGTAGTGCTTTCGCTGGATGAACAGCTGTCGGTGGGGTGAAGGAAGCGTACGTAGGGCCAGACATAGGTGTTGGGTAACTTCTGCGTACATGAGGGGAGGAGCGAGTCTGTCAAAGGCGGCGTTTTCTCCACTCCCCCGTGCGGCGGGTCATTTCTCGCGCGAGGTCGGGTGCCGTGTCGTTTCGTTACACTCCCAGATGGGTTTTGAGTCCACACGATGTAGATCAGTCGCTGTGGGGGTGGCGGAGTAGCATTGCGCCGGCAAGCTTGTTGGCTGTCCGTCACTACTGTCGCCTGGGTATAGCGGGATATGGCAAGGGTAACTGCCGCTTCTTCAGCTTCAGCAGGTTGTAAGGTTTTGATGAAGGCCGTTATTGCCTGTACCCCTTGGGCGGAGGCCTACTGCCAAGGCAAAAGCTGAGTAGGAGGGCTATGCCATCGCGCCTGGAAAGGCCGCGTCAGCATCATCATGGTACCGTCGCGAGATGGCCTTGGTACGAGGCCATTGGCGTTCAGGGCGCATGTTGCGTGGTGACGGTTGGACTTCAATATGTTCTTGAGCAGATGATGGGCTCTGTAGGTGCGCCGTTGTAACCAAGCATGTTGATTCCCTAATCTGAGAGGAATTAGCAGCCAGCCTTCGTTAAAGACGGCCGTTTGTATGGTGGAAGGAGATATCTTTCAACTAGTTCGGACAACCCAATTAGGATACCCAGTTGAAGGAGTAGCAAGGTATATATAGAAATGCAGAACACGCTTTTTTATCATCTGTGAATGGTCGTGTTCATGCTTCTTCTTGCTTGCTCAGAAGAGCTAATGGGACTGCGCACGTGATACGGAAAACAATGAAGGCCTTCATGAGTGACGTGCCGCCGTGTTCTCCTCAAAGCCGCGATTTTTTCGTGATGATTCTACACATCATGTGAGATACCTGGTCCACGGTGGGCTTTAGCTGAATGATGAGGATCGCGTATCTTGCCCGAAGATCATACCAATGATCTTGATCTACTATATAGAGCTAGGGGCGAATAGTGTTGCCCCCGAGGTGCATTTCGACCGGTGGTGGTGGTTCCCGCTTGGGTCTCGCTGGTTCTGAACCACGAAGAATTCTGACTTTTGCGAGGCGCGCGAGAGTCCGCAGTATTGACCACGCCAACTGCATCTTTAAAGTAGAGCTTTCATGCTCACCACGAACACATGCGCCTGCCTAGACTGTGACATCGTAATCTCAAGTCCGTGCTTCATGTTTGGAAGATGTAAGAGAGCAGTGGGGAGAGTACTGCTCCTTGTGGAGTGGCTCTGATAGCCAGAATTAATGGAGTGCATGTTCCCCGCAATGCAGCTATCTCAGGTCCGCTAAAATGACTGAGTGGGGCATATTGTCGAACTCCTCCGAAAAGTTTAATGCCAGCATCACCGTGGGGCAGTGTCAGGTGGCCATGCAATGCCATGCCATATATATGTATGCTATCTCGTTTATTCACTGTGCTAACTCTGTTTCTGTGTACGCGTGAGTGGATGTGCCACCTTCCAGAAACTTTCTGCGAACGTACACGGACGGCCATACATACATCGTTAAATGTGTAGCTATATTTCTTTCAATAAATATAGCTATTGTTCATAACAGCAATGAGGCATGGTTTTTATCACCAGTATTGACTACAATACGTTTTTAATTGAATGAAAAGCCACCCACCTTTATGCGGCATCGAAAATATCAGTAATATTGGTTTTCCGGAGAGCGTGTCCCTTATACAGCTCTCACTTTAAAAAAGCGGTATTCAGCACACGAGAGACCTCACCTTGCAGGTACTTGTGCGCGATGACGTGCTGAGCGTGAGCGTGGCCCACGTGCGCGTACGCGTGGTTCAAGTGGAAGTGCACGGCCTCCTGGTGGTAGTAGCCCAGGTACACGAGCGTACCCACGACCAGCGCCGCCGAGACCTGTGGGGGTGAACACGGCAAGTGGATATACAATTATACATACACCTCCGTCTGCTCTTGGTTCTCGAGGCAGCATTGTACAACTGTGCTCCTGCTTCCGTATACATAAGGCCAGTTCTAAACCAACCCGCCGCGGTATCCCAGTGGTAATCGTCCGCTGTACGAGTTATTTAGCTCTATGCCTGCCCGTCACTGCGATCATAAATCTAAAAAACGTTTGCCCTAAAAGAAGTTAAACGAACAGAAATATAGACCGCTATACGGGCCGTGGCGGCCGTTTTTATGAAGGCGGGAAAAAAAACAGACATACGTGTGTCGAGATTCTCATGCACGTTAAATATGCCCAGGTGATCTCAATTAATCGGCAGCCCTACACTACGGCGCACCAGGTGCAGCTTCGGAGCTTAAAACCTCAAAATTTCTATGCAAAAAAATCCCGTGTGCACAAGCGCCTGATGAACGTATAAGTCCAAGTGATTCTATTGGTGTCATCAACCGAAAAATTACGCCCATCTTGCCGCGAGGGAACCCTGATGTGATGCGACGCATCGGGGGGTTCAATTGGTCGTAACGTTGCCTTGAGCGTTTGCGCTGATGCTGGTATTGGATTGTGTCAGCCCACTCGCTGAAGTGACCGTCGCTTCTATCACGTCTTCATCGGAAGAATCAAGTCAAGCACGGAGTCGTCAAGCAAAGACACGCGGCGTCGAACGAGAGGGAGCGCTGACTGAACCGCCGCAGCGCGCTACCCGCTTTATATTCACAGCGCCTGAAGGAGAGGAGACAGCGGAGGAGAGTCGCGCATGCGCGCACTTGCGCGCCGGAGCAGACGCGAGCGGAGCGAAGCGCGCGCACGCAGCTGTTGTTTATGATAATGAGACGGAGTGAGAGTGTTGCGCACAGCTGTCGGAGAGAAGAGCGGAGGAGAGGCGCGCGTGCGCAGGTGGCGTGCAGACGCCGCCGACGCCGACGCCGACGCAGGAGGGACATGCCTCAGAGCAAGAGATGCGTCGCATCTAAAAAAATCGTATATACCATTCACACTTTACATATAGACGTTCTAGAGCAAGGACAGAGTCAGAGTGGGCGATACGATCAGAAAATTTAAGGAAGGTGCGCCAGCGCAAGCCGATTCCAGCAGAACCACGCCCGCCAGTCACTAAGTTGCGACTTCTGAAACGCAACTGATTCTGTCTTCAAAATCTAGCCTTTCTCAACTTCCACGCCCCACACGCAAGGTGACGATGACGGTGATCTCGTCGGGCGTGACACGTGACGTTCAATTTCCAAAACCGGGAACAACCGGCGTTCCTTAGACAACAGAAAACGTCTAATAAACGCGCCGCTATGCATGCTGAATCCTGCGCCTAAACGACCTAAGCAGTACTACACAATTAAAAAAAAAACGCTTGTGCGAAGAAAGAGACAAAGTGAAGATTTGCGTGGGCGCGAACTCCGGCAGTTCTCAATGGATCGTGTGTCCAACGAACCAGGGAATGGCGCCAAGTGTACACAGGACGCCATTCCGTTTCGCCATTCCATTGTGGTGCTGTTTAGGAAACCGATTGTCGCGTGCAAGCCGAAAATATCGGAGCCGGGTTCGCGCCAACCATCCTGGCAACCTGGCATCAGAGCAACTTTAACTGTTTGATGCTGCTCAGTTTTTCCTGGGAGCTCATTATTTTGTCTTTTAAAATAACGCTCTTATTATCTCAGTACAGGGTTAGCTACCTAGGTCACATATACCGCCGCCCAAGGCCACGCACCTGCGGCCTGCGAGGCGTTATGTGAAACTGCGCCGCCTTTCTGCAGGCGGGGAAAACAGGCAGTATTTCAGTGGAAGACGATATGTCGACCGCGCTCCTCGTAGCGCAGTCCGAACTCGGAAAGCCTGGAGTGTAGATGTAGTCTTTTGTACGCCGCCTCAATAAGCCGCCGGCCGCTATTACGGCTGTGCGAACATTATACGCTAGGTCAAGTGCTACCTTTTAATTGTAGCTAATATTCCTAACTAAATAGGTCAGTGGAAGTCATTCTGCTCGAATTCCTTGTTTTGCCGCTGCCACGTCAGCTGCAGCTTTGCTCGGACACAAATGAAATTGATAGTGGGCGTACCTGGCAAGTATACCGTGCTCCCTCTAATTCACATTCCAACTACTATCTTACAAAAGAAAAACGAACACTGACCATGTATAAAAATATATTCGACGTTTCGTAACCGCATACCGGTTCCTTTTTCCACTGAGCAAGACAAGAAGTCGTCGTCAATCATGTAGCGAGCCCGTGACGTAAAGAGCATGCGTAGACGGCCGACAGAGTCCCATTCGTCCGGTTCATATCGTGGCTGGCGTTGACTGGATGAAAAGCGATTCCAGCAGCCACCGGGATGACACGTTCTTTTTTTTTTTAATTGTCCTAGTCAATCATGTGGAATTTTCGTGCGCGTGTTCCGCTATGGCATTCGTCGTGTGATTATTATTTCTCGCATCACGTTGGTGCTCCTTCAGTCGTCGCGAAAACTTCCTTGTTTCGCCAATGTACACATGACTGCAATCAGCGCATGATATGTTGTATACTACTCCAGGGAATGAATCACTCGGCAATTTGTCTTTCGCATTCATCAGCCGATTCTGGAGCTTGCTGGTCGGTACATGAGCAATGCGCATGTCGTATTTTAGATGCGAAGCACCTCTTGCTCGGGGGCATGTCACTTGTCCGTGCCCCGTCCGCAGCGCCTCTGATGATGATTGTGGCAGAATGCCCCTAGGGGTTGGCCAACCAAAGAATCCATCACGAGATAGCTTCGCGTTCAACCACCGTCGTCATCTTCCCGTAGGGGTACCACTGAAGAAGAAGAAGGAGAAGAAGACAAAGCTGCGAAGAGGAGGGCGTGTACGTTGCTCTCATCCGGTGCACCAACGTCAACAACCTTTACCTCACCAACGCTGACGGAGACTACCGATTCTACCACAGAGACGACAACATCGACAAGAACATGATGGACGAGTTTCGGCGCCTTGAGAACCACCGCCTACTCACCTTCACACAACAGTACTTGCGTGCCTTTGCCACCGGTGTGGACCCGGACGCGGCATTCCCTCTGGCGCTACTGTCTGTGACTCGATTCAACCACCCGGCCAAAGTAAAATAATGCCTGCGCAATAGTCTTATATAGTCACAGCTAAATGTGCCCGTCCAAGTCCGGTGTAATGTTCATACTTGTCAATATTGTTGAAGAACAACAAGACATTACGCACATATAAGTCAACAAATTAATACAAAAGTGATATCTGCAGCGTTCCTTTATAAAAAATCGTACATGTTTGATTTTTGGCTTGGGCTTGGCATGACAATTGGATTCTTAAGCGGTTTTGGGGATTTGCTTTGGGGATGAACTCTGCCGGCCGTCTACGCATGCTCTTTACGTCACCGGCTGGCTACATAATTGATGACGACTTCTTGTCTTTCTCAGTGAACAAGGAACCCGTATGCGGTTCCGACGCTTTTCTTTTGTACGTTCTCATGCCTGACCAGACGACATTTCGTCGAACCTTTGATTATGTGAACCACTTTCTTGCACACCTCGCTCATTCAGCATGTCATCGCCACCATTGATCGCCTTCGTCGATACCTTGTCTAGTCGTCGGAAATGAAGATTGTGAAGAAAGTGTTCTTTTTTTCCTTCTCTACGGTTGTCTTAGTGGAGAAGGACAGTTCTTTCTGGTTCTGTTTCGATTATCGAGCACTATAAGGTTATTCGGAACGACGGGTACTCAATGCCCCGCACTGACGGCTCCATGGACTGCCTTGAAGGAGCCGAGCCTACTTTTTAAGCCAAGTTCTACGCTCGGGGCATACAAATTCCGCAGTGTGATTTTTGCGAAGAGAAAGCGGCGTTCACAACTCTTGACGACTTTCACGACGAAAAAAACAGCGCAGATGACGGTACATAAGAATGAAGGAGCTGGAAAACACGTGTGCTTCCAAACACGGGAGCTTCTTCGTTCTTATGTCCGTTTTGTGCGCCTTTTTTTCGATAAGTATGAACCAAGTAGCAAGACTGCACCTGAGTACAATTCTATATAAGTTCAGTTGATATCGTTCAATATCAATTACCTCCTTGCGGCCCTGTGCAACGCGCGTACAAAGGTCCAGCGGCTGATTCAAACCTTACTCATCGCGGCACGAGTCTCTTCTCGGAACAAATTTAGCGAAAACACAGAGGTTTTAACTAGAAGTATACGCCCGCTCAGGAAGTGGTTTACTGTAAAGACAGACGCGCGGCGTTTCCTCTTTCTTGCTCCCCAAGTATCCCCAGGTTGGAGTGCTACCTAGCTTGTCCGGAAGTAAACATCGCTCCAGACACCTTAGGCTACACTAGATAGGGGCAACCATACTAAGAAGGCTCTCCCGGACACAAACAGCCGTTCTGCACGAGAAAAGGATCTCGCTGCCCGAGAGTGCTATAGGTAACAGCCTCACCATGATCCATCAACCCAAATCGTTACCCACAGTCCCCAGGACCTGAAGTACCCTTGCCCCTTTAAAGAGCCATTGCGGGAAAGTTTTGGTTCATTAAAAACACTGCTTTGTCCCAATAACGATGGTACCAGTATTCTCACTAATCAAGTAATCGCGATATTCAGACAAGCAGATAAAGCAGTGGCGACTCCGCAGCCACTGTCTGACGGGTCATTCGACGTCACAGCATCTGCTTGTACGATTGGCGGCCGAGGACCAAAGCATTCGCCAAGAAACATGACTGCGCGATTTTAGGATGCCTCTAGCTCCGTTTCATTATAGAACTTTAGTGCTAACGTGCATTTAAACACACTGGTAGCTGTGTTTTTAATGTTTCCTCTATTGTATCACTGCTTACGTCTTCTAGCGCGAAACTGAAAGTTCTGCACTATTTTTAGCGTTTTTTTTTTAGGGGGTTTAAAAAACGTCTTTCGTGGCTTGAATGAAGCTAAGTGAGTTTCCAAAGGTTAATTTTTTCCAATTAAACAAGGTTGTATTTTGTATTCATGGCCCCTTTAAGGGGGCCCCACCTGTTAGCATTACTATGGGCCTTGCTGCTTCGTGATACACGGTCTTAAAAACCATCGCGCACGAAGGCGAAAAGTTTTAAAAGTACATATACATGTGCACAAAGGCCTAGTTTGCTTATTTTAGACATATGTA
This sequence comes from Haemaphysalis longicornis, assembly GCF_048455015.1. Taxonomy (NCBI): domain Eukaryota; kingdom Metazoa; phylum Arthropoda; class Arachnida; order Ixodida; family Ixodidae; genus Haemaphysalis; species Haemaphysalis longicornis. The sequence continues at coordinate 362,282,894 of NW_027526203.1, read as the reverse complement.
ACTTCTGAACTAAAAAATAAAAAATAAAAATACAACTGTCGCTTGGAAGACCGCTAGCGTCATCTAATGAAAACTAATCAAACTAAAATGCATTTCTTGTTTATTTTTTTATTTCAGTAAAGATGGGCTATATTTCTAAAAGGAACAAACTAGGCCGTTGAGAACATTTAGATGAATTCGTAAAACTTTTCGTATTGGCGCACAATGCTTTTTAAGCCAGTGGGTCATCACACCATTAGCAAAGAGGGCATAACAGCCCGACTCTGACAACTCTGCTGTTCCGTCGCCGGGGGAAAGCAGAACGCAAGATAGCGGGCGGCCGGGTGCTTGCCTGGCTTGTGCAGTTGTGCCCTACGTAAAGTAATTATAAACATAGGCAGTCTCTCACGCACTCGCTTCTGCGCCCCTCTATCGGCATCTCGTTACGTCAGCGTTTGGTGCGGCGGAGACATAACCCGCCGGCTATAGGTGGCCGGGAAGAAAGTCGAACCTTTCGGTAACGCATCCATGTGCAGTAAACGAGGCGTCAGGCATTCCCTACATTTTTGCTGGCCTGGGTTTCGCTCTCGCATTGGGCGAAAGTGCCATTTCGCTGGGCCTCTAAGGAGTTTGCGCAACGTTTCGGGCCGCACCAGGACACCGATCACTAGCTCCCTGGCGAAAACGCCGATATCAACGATTCCAATGTTGACGAAAGGTTCGTTTCTTCGAATCCCCGAATAGGAAGCGGCTCACCCGCTTCCTTTGACTGCGGATGATTTTTTACGGACGATTGACAATGGACGATCTTCGGCATCCTGCGGCCATTTTGTCGAATTCATAGAGAGAGAGAGAGAGAGAGAGAGAGAGAGAGAGAGAGAGAGAGAGAGAGAGAGAGAGAGAGAGAGAGAGAGAGAGAGAGAGAGAGAGAGAGAGAGAGAGAGAGAGAGAGAGAGAGAGAGAGACAACTTAATTGAATTCATAGAGGAAAAAATTTTATTTGAGGTCACCTGTTGCTGAATGACCAGTTGCTGAATGAGATGGGAAATACTATATTCAAAAGCAGGGAGTGTGTATTGGTTCTTGTTTGGCTCCTGTTTTAAGCCACCTGTTTTTAGCCCACTTGGACAGGTGTCTTGCAGACCGCTTAGATGATGTTCATGTTGTAAAAATTTGTAGATACGTTGATGATTTTTTAGTAATCTTTGACAACAGCGTTGCCAATTTTCCAATGGCTGTTTTTAAGCTTTTAGCCCTGTTTAAAGAGTGTTTTAGTCCTTTGGTGTTGACTCATGAGGTTCCGGACAACAAGGTGCTACAGTTCCTTGATATTAAACTGATGCTCTCTGAGTGACATGTATGTTGGGCATATCACCGGAGAGCAGACAAGGGCCTGTTACCTTTTCATTCGGCTCACTCCAAGCTCACAAAAAGAGGCATAGTTAACCTGTGTTTTAAGAATTCTCTTGAAAGATCGTGCCACCATTCCATGGAGAGTAGCTTCAAAGAGCAAACGGAGCGCTTGCTCGCTGCTGGGTATCCGGCGTCCATTCTAGTATCGGTAGCTGAGAGCAACCTCAAGAATTTAGAACAGCGGAAGGGCCGGTTACAGGAGGGTGAAAGGAAAAAAGTAGCAGTAATTCCATATTTGCGCAATACGTCCCACCGTCTAAAAAAGATTGCCAATCGGATGAACGTAAAGGTTGTTTTCTCTGCACCTAACAAATTGCACAAAATTTGCAAGTTGACTAACCCCTTCCGTAAAGCACCGGTTTGGTGTGTAAAAGGACATAGGAAGCCATGTGTTAAATGCGCAGTCGGTGTGGTGTATGATGTTCCCCTTTCGTGCGGTAAGCGATATATAAGCCCCGGATACATGGACCCGACGAGGGAGGGTCGAGTCGACTGGCGGGTTCAGCTACCTCGACCCCTCACGCGTATATAGCCCCGGATACATGGACCCGACGAGGGAGGGTCGAGTCGACTGGCGGGTTTAGCTACCTCGACCCCTCCCGCGTATATATGAGCTCCATTCAAAGAGTCGAGGCGAGGGGGCCGGAGGATTGCCGGAGAAGGAGCTACCGTATTTTTAGTATTCTAGAGTGCACCTTCTTTTGCTAAAAGCTAGCCTTAAAATTTGTGTGCCCGTCACAATCGGTCTCAAAACCAAATCAGGTTTTAAATCGGCCAGCAACATTGCCTTAGGCACGAGGTCCTCCCAAACTCTAACGCAATCCAATAAAAAAATCCGTCAATATCACGTGAGTGAATTTCGGCGCACTCATTCCTGAATGACATACCTTTGTCAGCTGTTACTCATTTTTCTACTATTGCAATTAGCCCGTCACACGTAGAATTATGAAGGTCAAGACACTTGAAATAGCAAACAGCTTCAATGTTTCCCACCATAGTTTTATTCCCTGCAGGAGCTGGATAAACAAGTTTACGAAGCACAAATTATTTTTGGCTGCTACAGTTGCACGCGCAAAATAAAATCTCCTTCTTCTAGGTAAGTAGTGTCATGTATTTTACATCTGTGCGGTAAAGCCGACGTCCAATTATTTTTTCGGGTTTTTCTGCGCGAACCTACCCGCGCGGTACAATCGGTGGCGCGTTATAATCGTGCAAATACGGTATTCAGCTCCCCACCGCCCGCCGACTCAGCCCGACGAGCGCGTCAACCTACCCCCTGCCTGCGAGTCGTACCGACTCGCCCCGACGGCTTTTCGACTCACCGCGTCCGCTTATGCAGTACGTCGAGTCCAAAAAAACCTGTTTATTTCAACTCAACGCGCCCTCGTCGGGTCAATGTAAACGGGGCTATAGGCCAAACCGGCCGATGTCTTAACGACCGGTTAGGTGAGCACAGACAGAATGTCAGCAATTACAGAGGATGGCCATTTCTTTGTTCACTGCCATGACTGCGGCTGCGTGCCACGGTTTGAGCAATGTGTGGTACGTTCGAAACATAAGGAACAAAATGTAAGAGAAATAGTAGAGGCAGATTTGATTAGTAAAGCGGGGTTGTCCTGTGTGAGCGTGCCGTCACTGAGTTTGTCAGATAAGGAGGCAACTTTTCTGCGCATGGCTGCAACACGTCAGCATTGGCGGTGAGAGTGGGAAGTGATTGCGGGTAGGCTGTGGATACTTATATGTGCGTGTATGTGAAATAAAATTAGTTGGAAGTTAGCGCTGTGTTGTGTGTCCTCTTTCTTGTCCTCGTTCTTTGCGCTATGACTTCGTCAAAATCGCCACACCAACTTGCCCAAGAATCCGTACTAGTGATCCTGTGGCCATATGTTTCACCTAGCTTTAGCCAGAGTTTAAAAATATGTCCATGCACTCTAAGACGACGCAACCAAATGCCTGTTACTCTCTTTTGTGTGTAGTTCCTCACGCTATTTTTTGTATTTTGCTTAATTAGATTATTAGTCAATTTTATTTAGCCAACTTTCCAACCAACAAAGCTAGGCAAAAAATCCCAATAAGAAAGTTCCAGAGCGGTTTTAAAAACGTCCAAATAAACTGTTTCTGTCTTTCTACTCATTAAGTATTAGTGTTTTCCAGCTTATTGCAGATGCCCGCGAAATACAAAATAAAATGGCAGCATCTCCACTCCGTGGATGATGGCGAGGGTGCGGAGTACGGGGGCTCGAAATGGCATCCAAGTTGCGCCCCGACCGTCATTCGATTTGAGCCGTGAGTTGCACCTTGATTATTCCCTAAATGAAACTGCAACTCACGGCTCAAATCGAATTTCGCTTGATTTTCGCTTGATGATGGTGTGCGCACGGATGGACGCGGACGGACATTGGGAGGTCCTAAGGTACTCCGCACCGTTACAGGCGAGGGAGTAAGCCCTTTGACTCTCGGGTACTAGCTCACGGTCGTAGTTCAATGGGTAAGACGACTGACACTAACTCTGTCTGGTCTACCAGACACAGGCTCGAATCCTGCCTGTGCCTGTGTGACTTTTTTGCGATTGTAAATGCTATGCGCACGGACGCGGCCGGACATTGTGCGGTCCTACGGTACTCCACACATAAAAATACCACGTGACGTGCCGGCTTGCGCGTCTTGATTGCAGTGCTCCCAAACGTTCCGCGCACAAACTGCCATAGGCGCTCTGCCGCTTAAAAGGCGACAGTTTAAAAATATGTTCCAGGTTCCTGGCCAGGACAAGTCTGAAGGCTTCCCGCGGTTGGACCTGGGGCCCGCCGGGAAAAGCAGGACCATCAGTGTGTGGCTGGGCAGCCCGAGACGCTGCAGTGCCGCCCGAAGCTCTGCTCTCGGGGCATCGTGATGGCGGAGGGAGAAGAGCAGGTGCTCCAGGGTCTCGGGCTCTGTTGTGAAGTCGGCACATGTGGGCGACGACCGGCGGCCATGTCGGTGCAAGCGGGCTGCCACATTGCAGAAGTCGAGCCGCATGCGGAGGAGAACGGAAAGTTGGTCTAGTTGGTAGGTGTTCATCTTAATGGAAACAAAAGCGCTCAAAACACAGGGACGAAGGAAGACGTAGACAGCACGGCGCTTACTCGCAACTACTCGTTTATTGAAAAACACACATATATACCATCCAGAGTACACGTGGTCGGGTTCCCTTCCCCCATCATACAATCCATTACAAGACTTAACGGCGGCCGAGGCACATGCGGCAGAAAAAGATAAAACACACGCCAAACATATTGTAACCAAAAACCTGAAAAAAACGCCCCAACCCTACATAAACCAAAGCATTAGTTCCGCAAAGGTGTGGCGAACGATATGTCAGCTCCTCCTCTCTCACCTTGACCGACAAGGAATACTCGTGCTTGAATTCATTGTGCTGCTTTGCTTTGTAACGCGTGAATTAATTTTGTATAATCTTCACCAATTACCCCCGTACTCAATGCCCCGTAAATGGGCCTGTAAGGAATTTTAAATAATATATATATATATAGATATATATATATATATATATATATTAGGGTGTCGAACCGGAACCGAACCGAACCGAAAACCGGAACCGAACCGGTATTTTTGCCGGAACTGAACCCGAACCCGAACCATTATTTTTGAGCCGGCTGAACCCGAACCGGAACTGAACCGAAAAAAGAAATAACGGTTTCCGGTTCTCGACAAAACGGTTCGACCATCCCGTTATTGATAACGGGTGGTAAGTGTCATTAGGGGCTTCTTTCTTTCACGCGCCATCAACTTCGCAATCTCTCGCTCACTTTTACCCGTTCAATGAATTAAAATGCTCCGAACACGCTCATCACGGTCACAACATGGTGACAATTTGATTACTTGATTGATTGTGAGGTTTGTTAATGCGCCGACGCAAGGCAGGCGATGAGGCGCACCGCAGTGGAGGGCTCAGGATTAATTTTGACCACCTGGGGATCTTTAATGTGCGCTGAAATCTCGTACACACGGGCGTTTTCGCTTTTCGCCTCCATCAGAAAAGCGGCCGCCGCGGCCGGAAATCGAACCCGCGTCTTTCGGCTCAGCAGCACAACGCCATAGCCACAACATGGTGAAACGACTGCACACCAGTATAGCAATTAAGGCTCCTAATTGCAATGGTATGTTGCTGATGGTCGAGCAAGCAGGGTGCAAGGCTGGGAAGAAGAAATGTCAAACTCTTGGCAGCCTGCACGATGTTTGAAGCACCGAATTCACCCTTCCCGCGGTCGCCGGTGCGCCTGCCACCACGCCCCCACAAGGAGCCTTAAAAGGCTCAATAAAACGTTTGTCGCTCTCTCTTTCTCCCTCATTGGGACAGTGCAAGTGCAATCAGTCCACGAGATTGTTGCACTGTGTACCAGCCAAGGTTCAAGCCCTACATTTGCCTATGCCTATTTACAGCAGCTAAAGAGTGTTGAAATTTTGGCTTTTAGGTACATGCATAATCACAAGAATTAAAACAGCGCCACTAACGGGACGCACGAAGAAAGGGACGCACATATGTTTGTTATTGGTTCGAGACATCGGCTTTATACAAGCGAGGCGAACCTCACGAAACGAGGAAGAGGGGAAAATAGGGCGAAGGGGCCGGAGAAACAAGATTCTTAAACGTACTGCACGGGGAAAGAGAACATTGATTGATTATGAGGTTTAACGCGCCGACGCTACACAGATGATGAGGCGCGGCCCAGTGGAAGGCTCCGGATGAATTTTGAACACCTGGGGATCTTTAGCGAGCGCCGAAACCTCGAACACACGGGCGTTTTCGCTTTTCGCCTCCATCAGAAAAGCGGCCGCCACGGCCGGGAATGGAAACCGCGTTTTTGATGCTTAGCAGCACGACGTCTTAGCCACTGAGCCACCGCGGCGGGTGAGGTAAGCGAAGATACGTGTCTATTCGAAATTCTAGAGACTGTGTTCTTTCGAATTGACAGGTGTGCCCAGCGTTGGGCACTGTACGTTTGGTTTCGCTGATTTCCACTAGCGTCTTTGGTAGTCTCTTGTGCAGGTAAAGCTGCTCTTCACAGGCGAATAAAACGCCATGTTGTGTGCGCGGGCGTGTGTTTGTGCGCTTTACGTGGAAGTTTTCTTTGTTGATTGTTTTGCAGGCAGCATTCGCTCTTGATTGTCGCAGTAAGCCCGATAACGAAGGGGCCGCAGCCCCTGGTCGGCGATATTTTTCCGCCGCGTCATCTTACATGCTTGGCCAAGGATCCTAAATGGACCATGAAAACAAAGCCCTACCTTGCCTTATTTGAAAGATCTGCCTTTGGTGACTCGTTAAGGAAGTTGTTTTTACAAGAAGTGGTGAGAAACACCGAAAAAACTTTCAAATTTTCTGCCACCCAGCATCAGCAGTGACGTAACAAGGAAGTAATTCAAGCAAAATGGGCAACCTCTTAAGTCATTATTAGCATCTAAGCAGTACAATAAAACGACGCAAGGGGCACCAATAAATAACACACTCATGTCTCTTGGCGGCGGCTTTGTGTAGTCTCTAGGATGACAGTAGGGGGGTGAAAAAGAGGCTGGTACATTTTCTGTTACACCTGGCCAATATTTTCAAATTTGACAGTAGTATTGCAGCTCATTTTCAAAAAACCACTAGTTCGAGTGAAGAAAAAAAGTACTTCAGTTTTGATGAATTTAAAGTATACAAAACTGATTTTTCACGCCTTGCTAATAATTCAGTTCTGAACCGGTTCACGAACCGGTTCAACACTCCGAACCGGTTCGCGAACCGGTTCGTGGATAGAATTAGTCGAACCGGAACTGAACCGGAACAAAATAAATTTACCTGAACCCGAACCGTAACCGAACCCGTATTTTTTGCGGTTCGACACACTGATATATATATATATATATATATATATTGCCGCGAACCATACATTGGGTTTGTTTATTTGTGTTTTGCTTTTACCGCCCGGCTGCGCCGGTCTGCGTTATCTCTGCGCCAAGGGAAGCGCGTGTTCCATTCTTTCTTTCTGTGCCGCATGTGTTATCTGTTGTGATAGGGAGAGCATTCCGATCTAACGTGAACAGCCCAGAATAATCTTCTTGGATCTACTATGTTCTCGATGCGAATCGACGTTTCGAGAACCACGCGCGCCGAAAGATAAAAAAAATTCCCCCGCATTTCCCCGAGGGGGAGAATGTGAAAGTGCGAATGCACGGTTGTCGGCCCGCTTGCGGCGCTTGCGCTCGGCCCCCGCAGCCCAACGCCTCGCCGCCTTCTCTTCCATCTCTTCCATTGGGTTTGTAGTATCACGTGTACACCACGCAGTTATCAAGCCGCTATAACGCCGCTGAGTCGCCAACGCACGCCGCTGACGACGTAGTTTGAATGCGTTAAAGATATAAGGCGCGTCTAACACTGATATCACCGTCGCGGCCGTGGCTTTGTCGGTAGCGCGTCGCGCTGCGGCCCGCAAAGTCCTCGGATCGAAACCTGGCGCCGGATGCTGTTTTTTCTTTAAAGAGCACTGCGGACGCCGCCGCCGACGCCGGCGGTGGATGGTTTGGGGTCGCTTATAAAGAGCATTCGCTCTTAAAAGCCTGCAGTGCGGACGCCGGGGCATTCGATTCGACGACACTCGCCTGTGCAAGTCACTTTGTTGACCGCTGCTTCGCCGCCTCTGTATTCTTTTGAGTTGTTAGGGGAGCACAAGTTCGCTCCAATAAACGTATTTCTCATTCAAGACAACTGCTTCGTCCTTCTCTTCGTGACATCTGGTGGAGGTGCGGGGTACGCACCCTTCATGCCCACTACAACCTCTGGAAGCCGCCAAGCCAGTCCAACAAGAGCCAGCATCCGCGTGCAAGATTTACCACCCGAGTTCGGTCTACTACCGGAGAAGACGAAGAAGAAAAACGTCGCAACCAGCACCATGCTCAACCAAGCCAATCCTCCTGTCGTTCTGCAGCAGCCACGGGAACCGCCATCATTCCGAGGAGCCCCCGCAGAAGACCCAGAAGAATGGTTGGAAAAACTGGAGCGCGTCCGGAAATTCAACAGGTGGGACGACGCAGAAACGTTCCGGCACGTTTTCTTTTACTTGGAAGATTCGGCTCGCACTTGGTTCGAGAACCACGAGAGCTCCTTGACAAACTGGGCTCAGTTCAAAAGCGAGTTCACTAAGACCTTCACTACCGTGGTCAGAAAAGAACGCGCAGCGCTTTTACGCGAAACTCGAACGCAGCACCCCAACGAAGGGGTAGTGATCTTTGTTGAGGAGATGAAGAGGTTGTTTCGACGTGCGGATCCGGAGATGACAGAAGAAAAGAAACTAAGGTTTCTCATGCGAGGGGTAAAGCAGGAGCTTTTTGCTTGCCTTGTCCGCAATCCTCCCAAGACGGTGGCCGAATTCGCGTCTGAGGCGGCCGCGATGGAGAAGACGCTGGAAGCTCGAACGAGGCAGTACGATCGACCGGTCAACGTGATGGTTTCCGAGATGATCAGTGCCGGGGCTACAAGCTCCGACACACTGCGTGAGACCATCCGAGCAGTGGTCAGGGAGGAGCTTCGGAAGCTTTTTCCGACGACGCCGCAACCTCAAGTGGCTTCCCTGACTGACGTCATCCGCGAAGAGGTTCAACACGCTTTGGGCACTTCTATGCCATCCGAGGCACCCCGCGAGCCACAGGCGATGACCTATTCTGCGGCTGTTCGTCGACCCCGCCCTGCTCCAACCCGTCTACAAGAAGCTCCACCGTACCGCCGTCCACTCTCGCCGCCGTCCCCACTCTCGCCGCCGTCGACCGTACCGCCGTACACAGCCCAAACCCAGACGCCGAGGAAGACTGACGTTTGGCGAACGCCAGATCATCGTCCGCTGTGCTACCATTGCGGGGAGGCCGATCACATCTATCGTCGCTGCCCGTACAGGAGTCTCGGACTGCGTGGTTTCTCCGTCGACGCCCCACGCCCCCGACCCGGCCAGCGCCCTACTGAGATCGACGAATACCTGTCCAACACCAACCGAGGACCAGCCCGCTCACACCGATCGCCATCGCCCTACCCATACCAGTCGCCTAACCGCCGTAGCAATGCTGATTTCGCACGTGGAAGGTCCCCCAGCCCACGCGGGGGAAACTAAAAGCAGCAACTTCTGGAGGTGAAGTTGCTCTACGGCGAAATACTGGAAACCCTCCAACGACGCAAGGACGCACCGAAGACAGTGATTCACGACATGCCCTCATCCCGACGACCCGACCCAGCCCTGACGAGACTCCTGAACACGACGACAGCTACACGGCGCGACGCGTACCCGACCTGACCGAGACGTCCGTTGAGAAGACGACGACAACGACGATGCACAGTGCCCGACCGTCAACACGTACAAGCAGAGATACGACGCCCCGACGAACCCGGAACTCGAGGAAGACTGCATCTGACGTCAAGGTGTCCATCGACGGCTTTGACGTAGTCGCCCTCGTAGACACGGGAGCTGACTATTCGGTAATGAGCGGACCATTTGCGTCTAAACTGAAGAAAGTTATGACCAGATGGGACGGTCCGCATATACGCACATGTGAGGCCACCTCGTGACGCCAAGTGGAACGTGCACATCGCGCGTCACCATAGACGGCACGACGTACCCTGCCGCGTTCGTCATCTTGCCTAACTGCTCCCGCGACGTAATTCTCGGAATGGACTTTTTGACGGACAACGGCGCAATAATTGATCTGCAGACCAAGTCGATAACTTTTTCCTCCGATCACTCCATGACGCCGGAACCGAACCCCGAACACCGTGCAGCTGTAAGGATAGCCGATGATCATGTCACCCTGCCACCCCGCGCAAGTTTGATGATCACCGTCTACTGTGAAGGTGCTGCTCCTGACGTTGACGCTATCGTGGAGAGTGACCAAAGGTTGCTTCTCGACCGCGGTGTGTCTGTCGCAAGAGGCATTGCGCGCTTCAAGGAACACCAATCCCACATTTTGGTTACTAATTTCACCGAGGGGTACCAGCATTTAAACAAGGGCGCGGCAATTGCATTCCTCGAAGAAACGCAAGAAGCAAGTGACGTGATCGCGGTCGCCGACTTTGAACGCACCCCCGTAGAAACCTTCAAGCTCCCGCAGCCCTTCGACGTGAATCCGGCGCTACCGCAAGAACAACGGAACAAATTATTGGCTTTGCTGCGTCGCTATAGCGAATGTTTTTCGTCGAGCGCAAAACTACGTCAGACCCCTATAGCGAAGCACCGAATAATAACCGAAGATGGAGCCCGACCTACCCGACAGTCACCGTACCGCGTCTCTTCACACGAACGGGAAGCCATCCGGACTCAAGTCGACGACATGCTCAGCGACGACATTATACAGCCATCGAAAAGCCCCTCGGCTGCGCCCGTCGTACTCGTAAAGAAAAAAGACGGCACATTAAGGTTTTGTGTTGACTACCGACGACTGAACAAAATCACGAAAAAGGACGTGTACCCCCTCCCCCGAATCGACGACGCCCTCGACCACCTCTGCCACGCGAAGTACTTCTCATCGATGGACCTGAAGACCGGCTACTGGCAAATTGAAGTGGACGAGAGAGACCGAGAGAAGACTGCATTTATAACCCCAGACGGCCTATACGAGTTCAAGGTGATGCCGTTTGGGCTGTGCACAGCACCAGCGACGTTTCAAAGAGTCATGGACACTGTGCTAGCTGGCCTTAAGTGGCACACCTGCCTCGTATACCTCGACGACGTAGTGGCATTCGCTCGGACTTTCGACGAACACCTTGCAAGGTTGGAGTCTGTACTCGAGGCCATTCGTACGTCGGGGTTGACGCTGAAGCCTGAAAAGTGCCGTTTCGCATACGAGGAACTCAAGTTCTTGGGCCACGTCGTCAACGCCGCGGGAGTCCTACCTGACCCGACAAAAACTTCAGCTATCGCGAACTTCCCTAGGCCGAAAGACAAGAAGGGCGTGCGAAGATTTCTCGGGCTGTGCGCATACTACCGGCGCTTCGTCGCAAACTTCGCACGCATTGCAGAGCCACTCACGCGCTTGACGAAAGACAGCACCCCTTTCAGCTGGGAAAACGACCAAGAAAAAGCATTCTGCGAGCTGCAAAAACGCCTGCAAAGCCCGCCCGTGCTCGCTCATTTCGACGAAAATGCCGAAACGGAAATGCACACGGACGCCACTGATATAGGCTTGGGTGCCGTCCTTGTCCAAAAGCAAAGCGGCTGCGAAAGGGTAATCGCCTATGCCAGCCGTGGTCTGTCGAAGGAGGAGAAAAACTATTCTGCCTCTGAGAAAGAGTGCCTGGCTATTATATGGGCGATTTCAAAATTTCGCCCATACGTGTATGGAAGGCCATTCAAGGTTGTAACAGACCACCATGCGCTGTGTTGGCTCGCCAATTTGAAGGACCCCTCTGGCCGTCTTGGGCGGTGGAGCTTGCGCCTGCAGGAGTTCGACGTTACAGTCGTTTATAAATCCGGCAGGAAACACTCCGACGCCGACTGCCTGTCCCGCGCCCCCGTCGACCCACCACCACAAGACTCTGATGAAGACAGCGCGTTCTTCGGGATCGTGACGGAGAGCGACCTAGCCGCCCAGCAGCGTGCCGACCCCGACTTACGCGTCATAATCGAGTACCTCGAGGGATGCAACGTTGCCGTTCCTAGGACCTTCAAACGCAGCTTACCAGCATTCAGCCTGAGAAACTCCGTCCTCGTAAAGAAGAATTTCAGCCCCGGAACAAGAGCGAATTACCTTCTCGTCATCCCCGCGGACCTTCGTGACGAAATTTTGGAAGCGTGCCACGACGACCCGTCTTCCGGACATCTCGGCACAGCCCGCACTATTGGAAAAATCAAGGCGAGGTACTACTGGCCCGGCCTTACCTCTGACGTCACCCACTACGTCCGGAGCTGCCGTGACTGCCAGCGACGAAAAACGCCGCCGACAAGACCCGCCGGACTTCTACAACCGATCGCCGTCCCATCGAGACCATTTCAACAGATTGGAATGGACCTTTTAGGCCCGTTCCCCAGAGGTCGGCAAACTCACTCATGAGTACACTCACTCAGACTCATTTGGACTCAAACTCACGCGTGAGTTTGAGTTTGAGTGAGCGCGAGGCTAGTGTGG
>NW_027526203.1:362262866-362265366 GCF_048455015.1 Haemaphysalis longicornis | reverse complement strand
GCTTCGCCGCCTCTGTATTCTTTTGAGTTGTTAGGGGAGCACAAGTTCGCTCCAATAAACGTATTTCTCATTCAAGACAACTGCTTCGTCCTTCTCTTCGTGACAATATATATATATATATATATATGTGACGTCCCGCAGGTGGATGGTGGAGGGCAGTTGACCGGAATGGGAGATTAGCCACCAAGAGACGGTGCGGTGCGATTGTGGTGGACGAGGAAGAAGTTGTTAATAAAGGTGTTGGTTCGACGGACGCCATGTCTCCTGCGTTACACTAGTCGACAGGATTTACCGTGCAACCCCGCATCATGACAACATCCAACAAAGCCATCACCATCCCCAAGTATTCGGGAGCAAGCGACGATGTTCCCTTTGACAAGTGGCTCCGACTCTTCGAGGTGAAGACTGTGGCCGCTGCATGGACGGAGCGAGACAAGTTGTTGAATTTCTCCGATTACCTCGAAGGTGAGGCCTTCCGCTGGTACCTTGCCGAGGTGTTTGACACTGGCACAGCTTGGGAGGACCTCGTTGCATGCATGACCGAACGGTTCGCAAGCGCCATCGCGGATCCATTCCGTCAGTTCATTCATTGCCGCCTGAAATCGGGCCAGAGCCTCAAGGAGTATTACGATGAAAAAATGTGTCTGGGACGCCTCGCTGAACTAAAGGACGCGAACCTTATATCAGGGCTCATCGACGGCCTTCCTGCTGAAATGGAAATGGCTCTTGCCGGGCTTACTCCACCCACCCCAGCAGCGTGGCTTTGAGCTGCGCTTAGAGTAGAGGCTGCTATGAACCGAGCTAAGTCGCACCGTGTTCCAGCAGGTCGACACGCACAGATCAATGCACCGAGCGGCACTTCCCATCAGCGTCCGCCTAATACGCCGGGCCGAGCACCCATGTCCGAATGCAGGCATTGCACCATGGCCGGCTTGCCACGACAGATGCACTGGCACAATGAATGCCCACGACGCGCAAGCATTTCCGCCCTCGCTACCAACCAGGGAAACGAGGAGGGCGACCCAAAGCTATGTTAATTCACTTTGATGCACTCATTAACGGGCACCCAGTCAGCGCTACTCTTGATACCGGAGCCACAATTACCTGTATCAGCGAAGCAGTGCTGACAGTCCTTCGCCTACAAATAATGAGAGATTCATGCATCACTGTAGATCAAGTAACATCATCTACCAAAACTTTGGGTCGCGTCAATATAAAAGTACGAATCGGAAAAATCACCAAGGAAATAGAAGCGCACGTTCTGCAAGGAATGAAGAGCAATCTACTTCTTGGCTTGGACAGCGCCTGCCTCTTCAACTTGTTTCTAGACCTCGACACCCTGACCCTACGCCAAGGAAATGATGTCCTCCACTCCCAACGCCCACAAGTCCGTTACGCGGCTGACAAAAACGCTTGTGTACAGGAACCTCAAGCTTCCCATTTGGGCCACCTAAATGAAACTCAGAGGTCTGCATTTAAGCAACTTCTCCACAAGTACGAGGACATTTTTTCCAAATCACAAACTGACATTGAGTGTATCAGTAGCGAGATGCATCGCATTCCCGTCACAAACAACGTCCCCATCCGCAGGGCTCCCTATCGATGCTCAGAAGCCGATAGCGTCGAAATGGACAGACAAGTCAGCGACCTTCTCACGCAAGGCGTAATACGGCTGTCTACGTCTCCGTACGCTGCCCCGGCACTTCTGGCAGAGAAAAAGGGAGAAGGGCGCACACGTTTCTGCATAGATTACCGCAAGCTGAACGCAGTGACGGTGCCCGACTACCAACCCATCCCTCGCATTGACGACGTTCTAGACTCTCTCGGAAAATCGACGTACTTTTCAACGTTAGACATCACGTCGGGTTACTGGCACGTCAAGATGCACCCAGAAGACATCCCGAAAACAGCCTTTGTGACACGTACCGGTCACTACGAATGGCTTGTTATGCCTTTCGGTCTCCGTAACGCCCCAGCCACTTTTGAGCGGGCTGTCAAGTCCATCCTAGCAAAACACCGCTTAGCGCACGTCACGAACTACTTCGATGATATTGTGGTGTATTCTGACACGTTTTCTGACCATCTGAAGCATCTCGACGCCGTTCTAAACGCTTTTAAAAGCGAATGCGTCAGGCTCAAAATGAAGAAATGTCAGTTCGCACAAACATCCATTGAGTACCTGGGACACAGGGTTTCAAATGGCGCAGTCACTCCGAAACGAAGCAACGTGGAGGCGATTTCGCGTTTTCCCACACCATCGCGCCCGAAAGAGCTGCAGCGTTTTCTCGGTACCGTGAATGTTTACCGTCGGCACATCGCTCACTTCAGTGAAATTGCCCATCCACTGACGTGCCTCCTCAGCAAAGACGCTACGTGGAAGTGGGACTCTGACTGCCAACTGGCTTTCGCTAAGCTGAAGAAATGTGTCACGGAAGAGCCGGTTCTTGCCATCTACGATGTCTCCAAACCTTGTGTGCTGTACTGTGATGCGTCCAGCAAA